>NC_047027.1:35930413-35950626 GCF_902652985.1 Pecten maximus | reverse complement strand
AATTTGTTGTTATAAAACAATAACGATTTGATCTTGAAGCTTGGTCATTTCTCAGAAACACTAATTGTTCACCCACATGTTATGTTAATCAGTCTTTAAAAAAGACAGATAAGATATATATTTTTATGTAGGTTTTCATCGTGATACCAATTGTCTCTGCTGTCTGTTGCCATCCAGTCTGAAATAGGGGAAAACTCGTCAAGGATCTGAAAATTATTTGACGTCATAAATTCCACAAATCCGTCACTTATATGTAGGCATTTCGTTAATCTTCTGAATGGATTTATATGGCTACATTAAATTAAAAAAAAAAACACCATACTTGCCTATTTTATTATATTTAACTTGGTCCACATTGTCACTATACAACCTTACCACACAAGAAGGAAAGTTATCATAGCAAATTTCTCTCATGAATCCCATTGGTGTACTGATATTAAGGAAAATGTTCGTGACGTCATCACTAAATGACGCAGTAAAGAAAAAAAAACGATTGTATCTTACAGAAATTCCTGTTATGTTTTACACAAGGAGAATATCCTCACGATTGACTATATTATTAAAAAATGTTGAAATGAAATTAATGAGTTTGTTTTTGTGTCAACGAATTATATTTATTTGCCGGAAACCATTGTCTGTAGTTGTGACGTCAGAGAAAAAATCTTCCAAATGTAGAGATCTTTCTTTGAAATAGATGAAAAAGAAATATTGAAACAGTCTGTTGTGCTAAACCTCTTTGGTATACTCATAGATAATGCTTGATATAGAAAAGACCATATTTATAGTGTTTGCAAGAAATTAGCAAAAGCAGTGTGTAGTGAGAAGACTTCCATCAACAATGTCTTTAAGTCTATCAGGACACTGTCTTTCCATATCTATAATATTGTTAAAGAGTGTGGTATTTCCTAGAATAATAATGTGTAGGACTGTTGTCACTTATCAATTAAACAAAGAAATCCGTGTTGAATGCTGCCAAATGAATTGCTTAAATTAAGGTAGTATGGGCCAATTTCGGCTTTCTTAGAGCCCCTTTCCGATTTCAACAATTTTTGGACAAAATAACTATATATATATCTATATGTTTGGGTATCTATTCACAAATTGGCCCCGACACGTGACCGTGGATATGTTTAGATATCTTCGAGACCTCTAAATACCAATTTAACATGGTTATTATCTCCATTCTGGAAGTGCTAAAAGCACGGCAATATGAAAATCTTAACAACTGTATACAGACACGACCTTCAGACACAGACAAGTCTGATCATTCAGAGGAGACCTTTGTGTTTAAACCATCAGTTGGTCTAATTCAACCAGCGACACGAGCCGATAAAACAACAGAATATCAAAGAGCTTTCTTATGCAACGTCAGTAAAGTTTACGATGTCGATCTATAAACGTTCACATCGAGAGTGTTTATAATTTAATGTAATTTATAGTAACGAAGTTAATGCCTTTACCGGGGTAAATTTATACAAATGTGTTCAATTGAAAGTAAATGCATACAGTATAAATGAAAGTGTTTTTTAGAAAAAGGTCAAAGGAAATGATATGACCATGCATTGCATGCGAAGATCAAGATGTACGTTTTGTAGAAATAGGGAGTATGGCTTAATGGTGCGAAATAAAGCAAAAATGAAATGTGACAGTATTGAGCGTTTTATGGTTGACCGAATCTTGTTTTGCTTTCAATTTTCGTATAAACTTCAGAAAGTGGCATTGAGATTAAATTATCCTAGATATATCGAGTTAGAAAAGCAATATTGGATTATAACTGGCTTCAAACTTGTTGATTGCATGAGTTGTTTTAATGTCAGACTCAAGAAATGAAGCTGCTGTTTGTTTGTCTGTCTGTGTCTAGTTACTTCCCAACAATGAAGAGGACAGCAGTTTTAGCGGAGATGTAGACGATATGTACAATGTCCATGGTCACGTGGCAATCTCTGTCCTGATGCATTTCTTGACGGTCTAAGTCCAATATCCACTGATTTGATATAGCACATGGCGATAGTAAAACAACGCACAGTTGTTAAATATACGATATGAAAAGTTCTTGGTATGTAAATAAAAATTCAAAAATAGATATATACTGTAAATGCGAGGATGTTATATTACTAGAGGAGATTCATCAAAATAGTCTAAAATATACAGAGTTGCTTATACTTACTACATCGCCGACCAACAGTAAATGTGATCGTTCGAAAGCAAGAGCAGACGAGTAAATGATAACTGGTGCCCAAAAGAATTTCTATTCCAAACATTAAATACAACCCAATAAAAAATCAATACATCGCCGACAAAAAGTAATTGCACTTGTTTAGGATAGCCTGAAAACAAGTTAAGGCTGTTGAATATTTTACCATAATGCCAAAATTTGATACTATTACCAACCTACAATTCTCTTTGTGTGTTTCAACTTTAAAATGGTAAATAATTAATTATTTGCATCCATTAGAATTTTTTTCTGCTCCACCTTTATATTTTGTACGATGCATCGTGTCTTTTAAGCGATCATCTGTTATTTAGACATATAATTATACTAACAGTATATCTATTGTTTAAACGAGTTTTCGTACTTTTTTGTCATTCAGTGCTTTACCTCTAAATAAACTAATTATGTTCAAAAGACAACTCACTGTTGATTAAAATCAAAATTAAATGGTACCAGAGGGCCGTACAATGTCAGTGATATGCATGCAACATGAATTAACGGATATCATAAATCAAACTTATTTTACAAAAAAAATGTATTAGTTGATGGAAAAAAGAAATCAACCAATTTTTTTAATTTTTTTTTTATTATTATTATTATTATTATTTTAAGCATCGTCAAACGATAGTGGGGATATGCAGTCGTCGAATGAGAAGGGAAAACTCTTGTTGGGAGGTTTCGCGTCAGAGAAGGGATAATAACACCCTATCCGTATTTGTATTGTGTCGGCATTTACGCTATCCCCGCAAGTACAAATCACTGCAGACGATCGATGATTTTGACGGGTATTACTGAATAGGCCGAGCAGCAATTGCATGGGAAGCGGTGATTGGAATAACATTTGAACAATATCTGAATTCAACTTCCAATTAGAAACAGCATAGCATGTAACAACGGCATAATCCGTGTCTATACTACTAAACGGCATAGGAGCTCGGTTTCCGCCATCTTTCGGGATTATGAGTAATGTACGTGTTTCTGATGACCATTGTCGAAATAAGCACACTCCCCAAAAGAGAGTTGATTTTTGAAATTTTGAGTAGACTTGTTGTATTTGCATTTTTTGGCGAGTAGGTAACACTTAATAACTGTAGTCCTGACTTGTGATATAAACTTCGAGGTTCGACAAATAAAAATGTAAATGTCCGATTACTGTTAAAAACTCATGAAATGAACCTTCCAAGTCTTTTATTATAGCCAAAACACGTAAAACTTTGATTGATGATATCGATGCATTTCAAAAATTATTTTTCCTTGGCTTTTTAATACAAACTCAAACGGACTATTCGTACACATGTAAAATCACTCTGTATCGGACGATAGATATAGATTGAATGAGTGTGGCGTTTTGAATAATTTACTTACATGCAACATAAATCTTCGTTAAAGGTTTAAAAGTAAATGAATGTGTTTAATCATTAATAAAAGAATGGTTAAATGAATATGGTCTTTGCAAAAATATTCCAATCTTAAAATCAATTGAATTAAAATAAATATTTCCCTTTTTAAAAAAAAACTGATACAAACATATAATCGATCTATGTAATGAACAGGATCACAAGTGACTGCATGATATGACTGTAATCTTTTTGTTCATCATTTCCATATGATATAAGCCTGCACTATGTCCATTTCATTTTATAAACTATTATTTGTTTCATATTCTTTTGCGAGTAAACGTATATGCTGCCCAGAGATTTCCTAAATCCTATTGTGAAACTACCTAGATACAAGCTTTATTATGGCAACAGTTTTTGGTTGGGCTATGGTTACCTGTAGATATGTATGATACGTTGATGTTTTATTTCTGAAAAATCTGTTAGCTTGGGCTTTCTGCAACAGCTGGTATCGTCACTGATGATAATAATAATCCCGACAATGAATTTAATACAAACCAAAAGAATGATTTACAGTTGACTCAAGCGATGTACCTTAATTTTAATGCTTTCTCCTCATCAACAATATCGTGATAATCATTTTTTAGAATGCATCCGAAAATGTAGCCCCAACAAATAAGTCCATTTTGTAAGGTTGGGCGTATGAGAAACCCTAAAGTGTTATTTCATGGCTTTTATTTGCTTTAATGTAAAATATAATGAGCCTTGTAACTGTATCAATGAGGAAGATTGTGACATTTTGATTTTTTTTTTCAAACATTGACACATTTGAATTTCATTATGTTTGTTTTATTCTACATATTTTGCGGTATGACCGAGACCTACACCAGTGCATTTACTACACATGTATCTTCTTCTTCTTTGACAAACTACTGGTATAGCAAATATTCAAACTGATACAATTAAGACGAGCTAACCTACAAAAAAGGCATCATATCAATCTATAAAAATGACAAATTCAGGTGGAAAATTAACTTGAACTTGACTTAAATTTGACCTGAAATTGACATGACCTTTTTACACCGTGATTGTTTTTGCAAAAAGACGTTTCGTTTGTTTGAATATTCATATCACTACAATACACAAGCAAAATGTAAATTTGGGTAAATTACAGGCCGAATTCAAGTCTATTTTTTTCATGAATCGTGACCTGAAAATTTTATGTGAAATTGACCGGAATCACGTTTATGTAAAATGCTGATATCGCATTTCAAATCGACCTGATTTATGCAGTAACAAATCGTACCAGCAAATTCTTACTGGAAGTACATAAAGTCTTTGTATCGAACGTATCAGGATCAACTTTTAACTACCATTGTTACCGGCTGCGAAACCCTCACACACTATGTCAAGGTATAAGTAAGTGTAATGACAGTAGGTTCATAACTTTGCCATGATATTATATAAATGTTCATATTGAAAAATTTGAATACCGGTATTATTTATTGACAACTAAAACATGTTAAAAGGATTCTTTCGTCTAGTTATCCGTTTATTTTATAATGATCTGAGACTTAATGTATATCATTACAAGCGATTTTAGGAAAGGGTCTAACTGAGGGATATAGCCATTCACTATACGCGTGGATCGAGATTTGATCTTTGTTGGAATATGAATCGGTGAGTGAACGTGGGAAATGTATTGATGCAGTTAGGTAGTATTGATTGTGAAATGATTAATTCAGTTTATTATCTTTTTTAAATGCTGATTCCACGTTAGAAGTTGGTATTCTTTCTATCTCTAGTTATTTTCCGACAATGAAGATGAAAAGCAGGTTTACCGGAGGTGTAGACGATATGTACAATGTCCACGGTCACGCTGGCAATCTCTGTCGGGAGGCAATATTAGAAGGTTTAGGTAAGATTGTTGTCTTTAATATCAGTTCTCCTTTGTAAGAGAAAGACACGAGAATAGTAAAAAGAGCAAACGAATATCTTAATAGGAAGAAATGTCAATGTAGCAATATGAATTAGATTGGAGAGAAATATAATCTAATCTAGTTTGATCTGTTGAGTAGATGAATAAAGATACATTTCAGAGGGTCGTTTAAATGGAACAAAATTCATCAATCTGATGGGCCACAGAAACTAACATAATTTTTCTATTTCCCATACATTCTCGTTCCAGTGAATCTTGAATACACCATTTTATGTCTAGGCTTGTAAAACCGTTAAAAGTATAAAAAAAAATATATTGATTGTTTTAATAAATGTCCCTTTTTTCTTTCCTGACGTCACTTTACCTGTAGATCAAGAAACGTGTGACGTCACAATTGAAATGATGTATATGCAATCATATTTCTTAAAGATGTTATTATCCAACGTATGAGCTACATATTATTATATATAATGTGAAGAAACGCAAAGGTTAATTATTCACTATTCATTGCAAGCAGTACAAATTTGTTTTTGAAATATTAAATTCATATTTCCTATATTTAATTTGAACACACAGGAAGATTAGTTAAGTCAAGGTTGGATTACCCTACAGTGGAACCAGTAACCATAGCAGATTTCGGGACTGCAGATGGACGAGCTTCGCTTTCTATCATCAATGAAATAATCGGTAAATATACTACACTAACAATGGAAATTTGAAAATAAGCATTTGTTTCAAAAACAAAACAAAAACAAAACCTTTTTTGACTGTTACATAGAGTTTTTCTGATCAAATGTGAAAAAGGAGTGTAGCTATCTCAAGTGCTACGTGATTTAACTGTGGTTTATTCTTCCTTTATAACAAGCTTCATGTAGAGATAGTAAGAGTAGTTGATATAAGCTGATGGGACTTTTTCATTTTCTTTAAATGTATACTCTTTAAATTTTATTACAGGGATCATACAGAAAGAGCTGGGACAGAAACAAGCCATCGTCGTCTACTATAACGACCAACCGATGAATGACTTTAACCTCCTTAGCAAAGTGATTTCAGGTCGTATGAGAGATTACAAAGTAGTGATGAGGTTATGCTACTTTGATATTGATAATATTGTTGTTATATAAATCCATTCATTTCCATTTTGTAGCTATTTCTATTGTTGTTTTGTTTTGTTTTGTTATGTTTTTTTATGTTTTTATTATTATTGTTTGTTGGGGGGGGGGGGTGGGGGGGGGGGGTTAAGTATGTAAATCTGTTGAAAAAAGGATCGATTTTTACGTTGAAGTTTCCACTTAACTTAAGATAGAGAACGAAACATGGGTTATTGCCTACAGAAATAGATCTAGGACACCATACTCATCAATGGCACTCTAACATTGTTATTCAGGTGACACACAGAATCCCGGACTAACTCTCACTGGTAACGTCTACCCAGTAATGATACCGAGGACAATGTATGAACAGTGTCTCCCTGATAATTCCATCGATTTGGCAATATCAGCTGCAGCTACACATTACTTATCTAAACAGTGAGTGTTAATCTGAGGGATCAGATATATTCAACTTTGATTTTAATCAAAACCTGTCTTATCTTAAGAAAAAATACATTAAATAGAAAAAGGCTATTAATCCACCTATCCTAAAAATGACAATATGTTGTCGTATAAATACACCAACGAGACATTGATACACGGGAGGCTTGTAAACAGATAAAACTCTTTTTTTTAATGGTTTAGAGGTTTTTAGTAATATGATATGCTTTATTTTTAGAGTATTTCAAATCAAAAACGGTGTATTCATTGATGAAGCGGATGACGAAGAACAAGAATTCATGAAAGAACAAGCAAAAGCTGACTGGAGGGATTTTGTGATTTCCAGAGGACGGGAACTGAAACCGGGTACGTTTTTTTTTTAAATGACTGCTTAATGTGAGGTATTCTGATTACCAATCCTGATTTTTGCTGATCTGTCAACTTCGAAATTAAAATAGCGGCACTGGTTGAGAAAATACACATAAATGGTATCAAACAGCTATAGAATGCCAATGGTATACAGCGTGAATTAACGGAAGTCCTTTATCAAATATATCTTATTCGTTGTTGGGGGGAAATGCTTTGAATAACCCATGTTTCTTTGCAGGGGGATTTCTTGTTTTGTTGAACATATCGTCAAACGATAGTGACGAAATGTCGTCGACAAATAAGAAGGGAAAACTCCTATTAGGAGGTATCGTGTCAGATATGGCCAGAGAAGGAATAATAACACAGGTACGTGGTCTAATGATCTGCTAAAATACGTCATAAATTTGATTTTCAAAGGTTTGTTACACATATCACAACCACTGTGAACGAAGTGGATATCTTAGGAAAAACCAGTAACACAAGGTTTCGAGAGATAGTTTAGTCGTGTTATTTTACTTTCCAGGGCTTCCCATGCAAATTTTTAACTTTTTTTTGCAGGAACTGGCGATGAAGGAATATAATTACAGTATAATAGCTAGCTGACTATAACCCAATGAAATTCATATCGCCATGAACGCTATCTTATTTTTGAAAGGATTTTTATTTGTTTATGTTCAATCACCTGTTAAATTGTTCTTTGTTTCAAATAACTGCGATACGAAACTTTAGTTTTTTCATGTATCTACAGGAGGAATATCTGGCAACCAATTACAATGCCCACTATCTGAGAAAGGCAGTGGATTTTAGGGAACCTTTTACCGGTACTTTACCGGAAAAGGGGGAACTCGGATTGGATCTTGCATCAATGAAATCAATTAAACAATATATACCTAACCGGACAGTGGATATTGTCGACAAAGGTGAGATTTCTTCATACAGCACTAATTTTTCATCGAATCCATCTAAAGTGGGAAGAGCGGAAATGTGATGTTTTGGGTTCACTGTTTTTCCGGAACAATATTACTGACAAGTGCAAATATCATATTCAGTCTTCCTTATCCCTAATTCTGACTCGAGGGTTAAGTTAAGGTTCAGTATCGACAGCAAAAATTATTCATAGAATACCTCGAATGTTCGGAATATCTTCATGATCCCACTTACTGCGGAATAACGAGGTGTTATCTAGGCAGGTTGACTTGAACTCCACAAAAAAATAGATAGCAAGTTAAGTTATAATCGGCGAGGCCTAAAATTTGTTTTCCAACCATATTTGGCTTTAATGACTATTTGACACAAATTTCTTCATTTGTACATCGGATACTGTTACTTAAACCAACATCTGATTTCTCTATTTGACAGATATGACAGACAAACTGAAGTACTCCCAATGGATAGTTGCTATGGTGTACCCATGGTTTTATCACGTGATTCACGGGGGATTGTCGGATTCCCGAACTGAGGACGAGAAAGAGACGATTATAGGCCAATACTTTAGCAGATTACAGAAGTTTGCTTTTGATAATTCCGACTTCAAACCGTACCTAATATTCACGGAAATTGTAATAAAAAAGAACATAAAATAAAAAAAACTAAAATTCTTATATTATCATATTAATCTGAGATATATGTTATATGTGGGTTTTTTTTTTATTAAATCTATTATGATTTTGTTTATCGATATTTTCATAGATATAATATGAAATCACCAAATTATATGCATTATGAATAAAAGTCAAGACTCCTTATGCGCTTCAGTCAGGGCCAAATACAGAGATCAATTCAAGTAGGTATACCTCGTTTCGATATTGTTGTAAAAGACAAGATTAACATTAAATAAAAGTAATAAAGAAAATTATAGTCCGTTTCATTATTTATTGATGTATTATTTCGTTGGGCGATGGGATACCCGGCGTATGAATCTGTATAAAATCCAAGTAAATCAAATGTTCTTAAATTGATAACTGGGCGAGATAACAGAAGAATAAAGTGTCGTCTGCTAAGTATATCGTTTGTGTGTATATTGTGCACGTGAACATCTTGACTAGATGAGTCGAGATAAGGGATAAGGTCATTGATCAATACTTGAAACACAACAAAGACACGGATATTTCCAGGTCTTATGACATGCTCTCACGGACGTTACTTTGCCTTACGAAATGTCGACACGTACATTACTAGATCTTATGACATGGTAACACGGGTGTTACTAAGCTTAACGACATGTTGACACGGGTGTTACTAAGCTTTATGACATGTTGACACGGCCGTTTGTAAACCTTGACATAACCAGCTAATTGTCCATACACATTTTATATACACCCATCAATCAAGTAGGTTAAAGCGATATGTTGCACAAAGAAATGAAATATTATCAGGATTGCATCACCCAACGACCCATGATGTAAGTCCGACAAACCAGGTTTCCCATGTAGTGGTTGTTTACCCCTTGAAGTGGGAAACGGTATATTTTCATCTTTTCAAATCCTTAGTTTTCGTTTGCTTATTTCCTTTTGTTGGAATCAAGCTAAAAGTCCTCGCTGCAAAATACCAGGGGTCTGTGATGACAGGCATCATGAAGGCACCCACCGAGGAAATCAGCATAAAACAAGAGCAGACATGAAGGAAAAGAAAGATCTCGGGCGTAGAACAGGAAATGATTTTTGGTCTCTTCTGTCACAGAGAGAGAGAAGAAACAGGCGAATAAGGTTCAATTTAAATCACCTCCTGCGATCATTGGAGTACTGATGTCCTTTCTTACCTTTAATCAATAGCGCAAAACACAACGGTGAAAATGGCCAGGATAAAAGCATGAACTTTAACACAGCGTCAACAACATTACAACATACAATACAATTTCTATACATAGTCCAGACGTCCCTTAGACCAGACGTTGTGCTGTGGTCTAGGGGAGAGAAGAAGCTACTACTAGTAGAGCTGACCGTGCCATGGGAAGAGAGATGTGTACAAGCAAACGAGAGGAAGCGTGACAAGTATGAGGACTTGTTGGCGGAGTGCCGGGAGCAGGGATGGCAGACCTGGAACTTCCCTGTGGAAGTTGGGTGCAGGGGCTTCCCTGCACAGTCAGTGTGGAGGACGCTCAGCGCGCTGGGACTGACAGGCCTGGAATGGAGGAGAGCAGTACAGAGGCTCGCCCAAGCAGCTGAACGTGCCCCCAGTTAGGTTTGGAGGAAGAGAGAGGAGAGTACCTGGAAGCCAACCGTTGGAGCACAGTGACTGATCACCACTGTGGACCCCCCATTCAGAGAGTGTTCCGAGCTAGGGGTTGAAACATTCAACGAAGGATGGACTCGGCTGATGACTCCAACGGAGCGGCAGTGCCACATATCATCAATGGCATCTGTATTATGTAAGTTTCTTCTCTGGGGGAATACCAGTGACAGCCAGGAAAGACTGGATGGCGACCAGGAATAGATTGGTGACTTCTGGAGAGACAGATGGCATCCAGGAAAGACTGGAGGAGGGCACAGAGGGTTGGCAGCCAACGTGCAGTTCCTGTGAAGGAACACCTATTTAACCAGCTACTACACGAGATACAGAAGAACACCCCCAGGGTCATCCGAGAGGGGGGAGGATGATAGACCCAACAGGACGGATATAACGGGAACAACACGGCTAGTACAGACGACATTGACGGGAGCAATAGAAGAGACAAGATGCCATTGTGGGAAGGTCTGCAAGAGCATCAAGGGAGTCAGGATCCATCAGGCACGCACTAAGTGTAAACCCGTGATGGAGCAGAGGGAGTGCATGGAAAACTCCAGTGAGGACCTCTCACCTTCAGAATCAACACAGGTAGACAGTCAGCGCTCTGATGATCAGGACAAGCCAGAGTATGTAGATACCCTACAACGTGGCCAGGAGCAGATACAGTGGCCAACAATGGGAGACAAGGCATGGGAAGCATTCGACAATGACCTGGATAAGATCTTGGGTGCAGCCTTGATTGGGAATGTAGAGCGGAAGATAACAGCATTGACCGCGATTGTGCATTCCGTTGGGAAAGAGAGGTATGGGACGATAGAGAGGAAGAAACAGCAAACAGTGAAGTGACGTCCAACCAGTACGTAGACACATCGGTACAGAAAGGAGGTATTCCGGGTTTTTCAGTCAACTCATTGGGAAAGCAAGGGTGAATAGAGGAGACTTGACTGTCGTTTGGCTGGATCTAGCTTATGCGTATGGAACAGTCCCCCACAAACTGATTGAGGAGGCGTTGGAGCACTACCATATTCCAGACCACATACAGAGAATGATCAGAAGCTATTTCAGCGGCATTCAGCTTAGATTCTCTGTAGGTGACTTCACGATTTCGTGGTAGAGGCTAGAGAAGGCAATAGTGACTGGCTGCAATATCAGTAATCCTTTTCGTGATGGGGATGAACATGCTGATAAAGGCTGGGGAAAGAGAAACTAGGGGCCCGAAGACTGACACTAACATCAGACAACCACCAAGCAGAGGGTTTATGGATGACTTAACCATCATGACAGGAACCCATGTTCAAGCGCGGTGGGTACTGACTGCATGAGAGGAAACAGCGTCATGGGCGAGGATTGGCTTCAAACCACAGAAGTCGAGGTGTATCATCATCAAGAAGGGGAATATTACACAGCAGTTCCAGCTGAAAGTCCAAGGAGAGACGATTCCATCAATAGTCGGCAACCCAATTAAATGCCTGGGGAAATGGTACGATGAAAGGCTTTGCGACACTAGCAGTATGGATAAGAGGGACTACCTGGCAAGTACAAGGCCTGGATATTCCAGCATGGCCTGCTTCCCCGGCTGACCTGGCCACTGATGTTGTATGAGATAGGGGTAACAACAGTAGAAGGTTGGAGAGAACCATTAACAGGCATTTACGGCGTTGGCTTGGAGTACCACCATCTTTCTCTAGCATAGGATTGTATAGCAGAACGTCCAAGCTACAATTGCCATTCACTTCGTTAGTAGAGGAGTACAAGGTAGGAAAGGCCAGACTCATCATGACACTGAAGACTTCAAAGGATGAAAAAGTCAGGCAGGCAGGCGTTCATGTGAGAACAGGGAGGAAGTGGTCGGCAAGCAGCAGGGATGTTGAGGACGCAGAAAGCAGGCTGAGACACAGAGATATAGTTGGGACAGTATGTCAGGGCAGACAGGGTCTAGAAACAACACACAGACAGTCGAAAAAAAAATTCTCGATCTGAGAATAAAATAAAAGAGTATGATGCACTGAGACGGAATTTGAAAATTTTTTGATCATCGGATAAAAAATGACGGTGATATGGCACTTTGGAAATTTCAAAGTTTTCCCCGCCAAAATTAAAAAATCGAGCAAAAATGCCGAAATTTTGTTCAGCTCCTTCATTTAAACACATACAGACTTGATATTTGGCACAACCATAGAACATAAGAGTGGCTACAAAAGAAGTTATTTTTCACTGACCTTGAACTTCATTCAAGGTCAAATAATAATAAAAAAATCAAACAAAAATTCTTTTGAATCAGGTTCTTTGTTCGTTCGTTTTTTTCCTTAAACAATCAATGCATCTTGTAGTTCATTGGCGGGGCTCACTTTTCTCCGCGATATGTTATCAGAAAAACAGATATTATATTTGGCACAGTGATAGCATGGACGGATGCCTGCAAACTTGATTGCTTTTCAATGACCTTGACCTTCGTTCAAGGTCACAGAGGTCAAATGATCAAAAATCGAAAATTTCAAATTCTCTTTCAAACGGTTAATTTTTATTGTATATTAAAGAAAAAGTTTGTTTGAAGATGTTTGCAACGTTTCCAGGTCAAAACGTCAACTTTATCTTAGAAAAAATATATAGGAAAACATTTAACTGCCAAAATTAAATATTATCCTACAATTACACTTGAAATGTTTTCCCTCCAATACTCTGACACCAACAGACTTGATAATTGGCACATATAAAGCATTAATGACTGGCTACACAAGGTATGCACATATTTGACCTTGACCTTCGAAGTTCAAGGTCACAGAGAGGGTTGAAAGTCAATTGATCGGTTAAAGAAGGGAAGCGAAGAGAAAACGAAGAGAAATCGTAGGTAAAACGTACAAAAGCGTTCATCAGAACGAGAACATGTCTGCAATCATTTTCTAGTTGGAAATCCCGTGTTTTGATCTTGATCAAATCTAGTTTTGTTTGTTGTTCTGTCTATTTGTCAGCTAATATCTTCAACCACGGGGACTTGTGAAGTAGCCATCTTGGATTTTTTTTATGAAAAAGTGTTTCTCTCACTTCTTTTCATATCTGTGTACATATTCTCAACATACCGAGCAAATACTCTCTTGTTTTTGTTAATTATCTAAAGAAAGTCGAAAATCGGCAATTCAACCATATGCTAATTCAACCCAAGATTTGAAAATGTTCCACCACTTACATGTTGATGATTTTTCCTCTCATCAATAGCATATTACTTACTGTTTAATAGGATAAAAATTGGTTTGCATCCAACGCCCATAAAAGGGTGTATTCTCTAAAAAAACACAGTTTTTGTGTCTAAAATGTTATCATCGAAAATGGCATTTTTGAGATTGTTTCTTCCATAAAACAGCCAAATGGCGCGATGGCAAACATGATTTTTTGTCACAATCATGCCATGAATGTATTCTTTACGGTGACCATCATTTGATTAGATTTTCATTAATATTTTACATAACATGCACATTTTATCAACACTTAGACAGCTTCTGAAAGGTACAACTTTGAGGAGCCATAAAAAACAAACCAAGTGACCTAAATCTTTATACTTTATAGATTTGTGACCACAACGGCATGAGCAATGCACCACCAACAGGAAATTTGAATCAGAGAAGGGGCCATTTTGGAAACAGGCCCTTTTCCAAAGAGTGACGAAACTGTATCATATTCTACGCAATGTACTGCAATATTTACATATCGTCCTATTTTCTTTGATCGTGATTGGCTAATCCTTGGTCTCAGGTTCGGCGAAATATTACTTATCCACCCCATGTTTCTATATTTTTTCGCCTCCCACGTGACGATATCGATGGCATGTTTCTAAATTAAGATCCGGATATTACGTTCCGTTGTTAAGACACGGTGCATTAAACAAATATGGCGACTTAACGATAGAACATAAAAATGTTAAGATGTCAATAGCATACAACATGCAATTTGTGGACAATTTAGTGTCACATACTTATTAATACCAAACGATTGACAAACCAATTATTAAAGTTGTTTAAAGAATACTTGTTGGCAAACATAATGAGCGGTATAAACCAGAATATTCACAAAAATTAATGCGAAAATCTGTTATAAAATGGCGAGATACACAAAAACCTCCAGAGTTATATCGTCAGAGATTTATAGACCGTAAATGGTCGACAAAACTTATGAAGAAAAAAACAATTTCCAAGTCGTCCCAAATATATTTGAAGGTGTTGTAAATGGGATTACACGACATGTTTTGGATGCGGTTATTGATAATGCTTATATCAACATTTACTATAACATCCCTGTGATACGTAATATAAAACATTGTTATATGAACCTTTAAAAGTGAAATAGACCTCGGAGTGTTATAACATTCCATCATGTTCATAAAACAATTTATCGACCCGATCAAAATCTATCACTGATAAAGATCTACTGACAAATTGTTGAGGTAATTTTGAAATGTATGATATCTATGCATATATTAAGTTGCTTATCAGCAAGATGAGCGTGGAAATAGATAGAAATTGAGATGCTGAAATAGCAAGGCGTCGTCATGAATATTAATGTTTATCATTATCAAAAAGGTCAACGAGACCATCTATGTAATACATGCAGTAGGGTGGTCTCATCATTTCTTTTATAGTTTTATAAACATTTCTATACTGTTAACGTGGTTGTTTCCAGGGGGTTAATTTCGCGAGTTCGATACGTTAACTGTACGCGTGTGCGCATGTGGGTTAATGTTGCATATATAATTAAAAAGAACTAAAATCGTTATGTTTTTAAATAAATGCATTACTACATAATTTCCCCATCAGGTCCGTTTGTTTCCTGGACCGGATTTTAATGTTACAGTGTAGGCCTTAGGAATGAACACAAAGTCACCATCTGCCGGCGTTTGATTTTCTATTCAAGGGGTCAATCACCGCGACTGATCACCCTAAATCCCTATCAGGGATCATGAACACGGCGTCATCGCGATCCCCGGTGGTAATGTGTTCATCAAAATCCGCGGTGATCGTTTCTCCGCGAAACATCAAAGCAATTTGTCCGCCGCGAATCCTGATGATGCAGCCCCGGAGGGCCACGATTACATTCAGCCTTCGGTTTTACCTGTGGTGGTGTGGCTCTCAGTTGACCATTATCGACCCTTATCGTTGTACGTGTACCGATTTTTTTTACCGCTAGCAGTTGAGACGATTGGTAGATTTTGTGACTTACATGCAAGTGTCCTATCCCTAATGTAAGACTCGAATTCGAAGTGATAACACGTTACGGTTCTCCGTGACGATCATGGGTATAACTAAATAAAAAAAAACATCTGGATACCGTATAGTGAGTCTACGAAATTCCCTTGACGTCTCAATTGCTGCTGTTGATAAATGATGTGGTTTAAATGATCTGCAATTCAATACTTGTATATAGGCCTATGCATTTAGTCACTACTGATTTATCTGACCTGTTTATAGATGGCGCTTTGTGCATGACCTCAGATGCCATGACCTCGGAGAGGCCACATAAGGGGCTCGTTATTTAGTGAAAGATCTCGGACTTATTTTTACGTGATCTAGCAAAGTCCTTAATTGCATAATTTAGTCATCACATATATCTGAAGTATCTAGCTAGTAAGATGTCTATTTGAGAAATTGATCCATATACCTGGTACGTGTACGACCTGTGACGGATGAGAAGACGATAAACATTGATAAGATCATTACTTGTCCTCGCGAGGACATAATGTATGTTTTTTGTTTCGTAATTGTTTGAAGAAAACCAAATTTTATCCTGAATACTATAGCTTATAATTATTTTGTCTGACTTTTTGTAGCGGGTTTCATACATAGACTGTACAATTCGTAGTTTAAATACACGACTTAAAGACGTTGTGTGTTTACTTACTATCATTATTTATGTTGATATATATGCTACTTGCAGTTTACAGGGACGATTCCGGCGTGGCTAATAGCATAGACATACACTTGGGCGCATTCAAATTACCGGTAGATATAGAAATCCATGCTCATATTTTCCAAACTATATATATATAGTAGTTAATCAACTTCATTATTTCATTAACAGCCAAATTGTCACAGCAAAATCATTATGCGAGGTCTCTTTTTTTCGATTACTCATATGCCTACAGTTGAGCCGAAAGGCTTAGTATAAAGAACTTAAACTCGTCTTCGGTATTATTAATAACGATATTTAAAGAAACGATAAATTAGGGATACAAAGTGAAACATATGCAAGGATGAGGCACGCTTGGTCACCGCGATCTTTGATGATTTAACCCCGGTGATCAATCGGCATAATTGGTCTATCACCAGGAAACACGGTGATTATTTCTCCATGAACACGCGTCACCATAAATCGCGGGGGAAAGGGTCAACGTATTAAAAGCTAAGGTCCTTACTGTAGGTGTCCAACGTCCTTATCGGGAAGCTTCAATTTTTTCAAACATTGACACATTTGAATTTCATTGTGTTTGTTTTATTGCACACACTGTGATATGATCCAGACCTACACCAGTGAATTGACTACACATAATTTATCGTCTTCTCTGACAAACTACTGGTATAGCAAATATTCAAATTGATACAAATAAGACGAGAAAACCTACAAAAAGAGGCATCATATCAATCTATGAAAATGGCAAATTCAGGTGGAAAATTAACTTGAACTTGACTTAAATTTGACCTGAAATTGACATGACCTTTTTACACCGTGATTGTTTTTGCAAAAAGACGTTTCGTTTGTTTGAATATTCATATCACTACAATACACAAGCAAAATGTAAATTTGAGTAAATTACAGGCCGAATTCAAGTCTATTTTTTTCATGAATCGTGACCTGAAAATTTTATGTGAAATTGACCGGAATCACGTTTATGTAAAATGCTAATATTGTATTTCAAATCGACCTGATTTATGCAGTAACAAATCGTACCAGCAAATTCTTACTGGAAGTACATATAAGTCTTTGTATCGAACGTATCAGGATCAACTTTTGACTACCATTGTTACCGGCTGCGAAACCCTCACACACTATGTCAAGGTATAAGTAAGTGTAATGACAGTAGGTTTATAACTTTGCCATGATATAATAGAAATGTTCATATTGAAAAATTTGGAATACCGGTATTACTGATTGACAACTAAAACATGTTAAAATTATTCTTTCGTCTAGTTATCCGTTTATTTAAGAAATAATTAAGGATGATTCGTGTATTGTTGCAGGATATACAACGAGGACGAGGATATTTTGCAATTACATTAATAACGAAGGCCGCAGGCCTGAGTTAATAATTAAACTTGCAAAATATCCGAGTCCGAGTTGTATATCCTGCAACAATACATGGGTCAAAGTTGATTATTGATAAATTCAGTTTATTATTTCAATAGCTGATTCCACGTTAGATGTTGGTATTATTTCTCTCTCTAGTTATTTTCCGACAATGAAGATGAAAAGCAGGTTTACCGGAGGTGTGGACGATATGTACAATGTCCACGGTCACGCTGGCAATCTCTGTCGGGAGGCAATATTAGAAGGTTTAGGTAAGAATATTGTCTTCAGTATCAGTTCATCTTTGTAAGATTAAGACACGAGAATAGTAAAAAGAGCAAACGAATATCTTAATAGGAAGAAATGTCAATGTAGCAATATGAATTAGATTGGAGAGAAATATAATCTAATCTAGTTTGATCTGTTGAGTAGATGAATCAAGATACATTTCAGAGGGTCGTTTAAATGGAACAAAATTCATCAATCTGATGGGCCACAGAAACTAACATAATTTTTCTATTTCCCATACATTCTCGTTCCAGTGAATCTTGAATACACCATTTTATGTCTAGGCTTGTAAAACCCTTAAAAGTATAAAAAAATATATATTGATTGTTTTAATAAATGTCCCTTTTTTCTTTCCTGACGTCACTTTACCTGTAGATCAAGAAACGTGTGACGTCACAATTGAAATGATGTATATGCTATCATATTTCTTAAAGATGTTATTATCCAACGTATGAGCTACATATTATTATATATAATGTGAAGAAACGCAAAGGTTAATTATTCACTATTCATTGCAAGCAGTACAAATTTGTTTTTGAAATATTAAATTCGTATTTCCTATATTTAATTTGAACACACAGGAAGATTAGTTAAGTCAAGGTTGGATTACCCTACAGTGGAACCAGTAACCATAGCAGATTTCGGGACTGCAGATGGACGAGCTTCGCTTTCTATCATCAATGAAATAATCGGTAAATATGCTACACTAACAATGGAAATTTGAAAATAAGCATTTGTTTCAAAAACAAAACAAAAACAAAACCTTTTTTGACTGTTACATAGAGTTTTTCTGATCAAATGTGAAAAAGGAGTGTGGCTATCTCAAGTGCTACGTGATTTAACTGTGGTTTATTCGTCCTTTATAACAAGCTTCATGTAGAGATAGTAAGAGTAGTTGATATAAGCTGATGGGACTTTTTCATTTTCTTTAAATGTATACTCTTTAAATTTTATTACAGGGATCATACAGAAAGAGCTGGGACAGAAACAAGCCATCGTCGTCTACTATAACGACCAACCGATGAATGACTTTAACCTCCTTAGCAAAGTGATTTCAGGTCGTATGAGAGATTACAAAGTAGTGATGAGGTTATGCTACTTTGATATTGATAATATTGTTGTTATATAAATCCATTCATTTCCATTTTGTTGCTATTTCTATTGTTGTTTTGTTTTGTTTTTGTTGTTGTTTTTATTATTATTGTTTGTTGGGGGTTGGGGGGTTGGGGGGGGGGGGGTTAAGTATGTAAATCTGTTAAAAAAATGATCGATTTTTACGTTGAAGTTTCCACTTAACTTAAGATAGAGAACGAAACATGGGTTATTGCCTACAGAAATAGATCTAGGACACCATACTCATCAATGGCACTCTAACATTGTTATTCAGGTGACACACAGAATCCCGGACTAACTCTCACTGGTAACGTCTACCCAGTAATGATACCGAGGACAATGTATGAACAGTGTCTCCCTGATAACACTATCGATTTGGCAATATCAGCTGCAGCTACACATTACTTATCTAAACAGTGAGTGTTATTCAACTTTGATTTTAATCAAAACCTGTCTTATCTTAAGAAAAAATACATTAAATAGAAAAAGGCTATTAATCCACCTATCCTAAAAATGACAATATGTTGTCGTATAAATACACCAACGAGACATTGATACACGGGAGGCTTGTAAACAGATAAAACTCTTTTTTTTAATGGTTTAGAGGTTTTTAGTAATATGATATGCTTTATTTTTAGAGTATTTCAAATCAAAAACGGTGTATTCATTGATGAAGCGGATGACGAAGAACAAGAATTCATGAAAGAACAAGCAAAAGCTGACTGGAGGGATTTTGTGATTTCCAGGGGACGGGAACTGAAACCGGGTACGTTTTTTTTTAAATGACTGCTTAATGTGAGGTATTCTGATTACCAATCCTGATTTTTGCTGATCTGTCAACTTCGAAATTAAAATAGCGGCACTGGTTGAGAAAATACACATAAATGGTATCAAACAGCTATAGAATGCCAATGGTATACAGCGTGAAT
>NC_047027.1:35891733-35929913 GCF_902652985.1 Pecten maximus | reverse complement strand
TCCTAGCCGACAAATTCCTATTTTGTCGGTAACTGTTAATTTTAGCACAAATATGTTATATATTACTTAACATTTATTAAATTATCTTTTAAGTTTATTATCTACCGCAGCATCGTCTGATTATAACATATTTGATTTTCAATCTAATCTGTATATTTCTCTGTTATTACGATTTGACAGATACGACAGACAAGCTCAAGTATTCCCAAAGGAAAGTTGCTATGGTCTACCCATGGTTACATCATGTGATTAACAGAGGATTGTCGGATTCACGAACTGAGGCCGAGAAAGAGATGATTACTAACCAATATTTCCAGAGGATACAGACATATGCATTTGAACATTCCGACTTCAAACCGTATATTATCTCACAGAAATTGTCATCAGAAGGAATATATAATGATACAAATATAAATAAACACGTTACAATTTGGTTTGATATTTGGTTCAATTTTAAGTGATTTTTACCTACTTCGCTTGATAAAATTTTATATCTTGAAACAAAACATGAAAGAGGCCTAAAATAACGCCTGTATTTTTTAAGAAATATCGTTTGTCATTTGGCAGGCAAACCGCAGATTCCACTATTTTTGTTCAATTCATCACCCTTTGTTCGCGACATGTTATTACCTGCGCGAGGCTTTACTCCTGGGGAATCGAAATGTTGAAGAAGACATTTTTGTTTAATGATCGGAACACGCGGATCAATATCATTTGTAAGGAGAAAAAAGTATATAATAAGATGACAGCTGTCTTTGGAATCTATTTCACCCAATCCATCAGTGATATTTGAATGATATATATATATAATTGTATGAATCACTAGATGAATCTGGAAACTGGTGTTAATATCATGATCATCAAATGTCTGACACGGCAAACATAGGATACCAACAAGGTATGAGAACTTTGTCCTCTTTTTAAACCAGAAATGTTGAGAAGATGTTATATTCTTTTTCATATGTTATCTTTAGTGTTGTTTCCCTGTGAGCTCATATATAGGATCTTGGGTTTAAGTTTTACATTTCCTTCATTTTTGGTTGCATGATTTCATTACAATACCTAATTGGACCTGTTCATCATGGCAGCAGTTCAATTTTCAATATATCTCAATTGATCCTGGATAAAAAAAAATTCCTCCACTTGGTCTAGAAGGTTTATCTTCCTTCCCCCAACAAGGTAGAATAAATATTTCTGAAATCTGATATACTGATAAACTATATTAAGGGAACTACTACACATGTGATTTCTGACATTATGTAAATTATTCCGTTCAAGTTCCCATATATAAACACGGCGATTTCAGGGATGGTTTCATTATAACATTATCAATAATTCACTTTGGGAAAATTGGATTTTCCCATAGCTTCATTTACGGATCCTTACCTATTACACCATGTCACAAAAAATCTTAACAAAATAACGATAATGATGCATCTAAAAACGGACGATGTCTGTGTGCTGATATATCTGAGGTCGTAAAATATAATGTATAAATTAATATATATGAAAATTTCGCTCTACCTGAATACCGCAGTACCTCCGATTATTGTATTTTAAAGGTCGGTAGATAATTATTATCGGTACGAGATAATAAATTTTGTTTTGTAACTTATATTTTTTATTCAATACAATGATACATGTAGATGTTAAACAGAGCACTTTGCAACCTCTTCACACAACATCTATAGCTTACACACATCTATATAACACCACTTGTACATCTGCGAATACGTATACATTGGTACATAAGCACACACATACATAGGAAATTCTGTATAATGATATTATCACACACACTCTAATTATGCAGTGATTATTACCGGTATATATATGGTATAACAATACTCCAGGCATGCAAAGAGATCATTCTACGCAAAACACCAATATATACAATATGACTACACACCATACAATAGAACATACATATTCTTGTTGCATACCAATAGAACATACATATTCTTACGTACCAATATAACATACTTATTCTTGTATACCAATTAATAGAACATACCTATTCTAGCATACCAATAGACCATAATTGTTCTCTCATACCAATAGAACATACATCTTCTAGCATACCAATATAGAACATACATATTCTTGTTTATCAATACTAAACATACATATTCTCGAACACCAATAGTTTGTTCATGGTCCCATATACCCAAATATTATACTTATTCTGGTGTACCAATATAAACTAACATATTCTCGCATATAAGGAATGATAATTATCTATACTATTATTAAAGCCTATAGAAGTTTTATGCACATTGCATTTTTTTTTGTATAATTGTTTTTATTTTTTGAAGATTTTTTTTTTACATATTAAACAATAGACATGAATGACAAAGATTAAAAAAAAAAAAAAAAATAACAAAACAAAAAAAAGCATACATACACACACTCTTACACATACATACTGTGATGATGATGCTGATGATGACGATGATGTTTATTTTTTTAAAGGACTGAAAGGAAAAGAGATACATAAAATAAATATCCCCCACCAAGAAAAGAGAGAAAAAAATATGAAAAAAAAAAGAAAAAAAAAAAAAGAGGGAAAATGGGTTTGATGATATAGGATTAATTTTTTTTATGCAACAAGAGATCTCTCGGCTATTATATGTGAGGGACAAATATAATAATAAGTATAAATATATAAATAATAATGTAAAAAAAAAATAAAAAAAAAAAAAAATAAAACAAAAAGAAAAAGAGAAAATGAGTTAATAGAACAAATATGAAAACTAATTCACTTTTATAGTTCTATAAGCCTGTTCCATTTCATCCATTCTTTCTCAAATTTACTTTTGGCCTTGTCACCCTTACTATAAGCAATAAACTTTTGCACTGTGTAGTTGTCTTTACTTGTGTTTACTAAGGCATTTAAATTTAATGAACTATTCAGACATCTGGTTTTATAAATAAAAAAAACCTGCAAACTCAGTCATTAAAAACTGAATTGTAGTGTAATGTGTTTTGTTGTAAGGCCAAAAATGAATATAAAAAGTTTAACGAGACACTGTTATGGGTTTGCGGCTAAGGTCATGCTTGGGTGACTACGTTTCTGAGGTTGTGGTGAAAACAAAAAATGATCGGTTCAAGTGCACAGATATAGATGTTGTATTATAATGTATACATATATTAGCTGTGTCAGTGAGGATGGGTGTGTCTTCCAAAGTCACAATCCCATCACCAACTCATCGCTCGACGACCCAATCATAACCACATTATTACAGGGCGAGATTACAAACACTTTAAAAATATTTTTTTAAAAGATTTCCATCATTGTGTTTCTGGTTCAACCAAAGACCATTTATTTATTTAAGCGTGCGACATATATATTATTGAACCCCAGGTGATACCATTTAGACAAATTAAATAAAGTAAAACAGAATGATGTATTATAAATGTTTCTGTTACATACATCAATAACTACTGCAATGATATGATGATACTAATTACTTGTAAATGTCTTTCACCTGTCCCAAGTTGTCCATGATGATAAAGAGATATTATGCATGCTAGACATTAGTATATATTGATACATTGTAAAACTAATTGCAATTTAAAATTCTCTTAAATGATTCATTTGCCCCCAAGATAAGACTCTTCCCGAAAAGTGAGAAACTAATTTTGAAGCTGGGGAAACAAAACAAATCTTTTTTCATTATTTCTTAATCATTTTGAATCCTGAAATGCACAAAAGATATTAACGTTTGGAATAACATATAGCGAGTTGAGATGTCCATACGACAATCTATAGTGAATCATTTCCGAGATAGAAATTCTGTTGATTCTACGTTCAATGCTTTGTTCATTAGTGTTCACCTTCACAGCAGTGCAATTCCATGATATTCCAACGTATACGAATGGAACATAAAATGACGCATTGACTAGATAACATATCCTTACATACACACCGGGATCTTAAAGTTGGTGTACTAACATTTCTATCTACCTATAAAATACATACAAGGTTAACATTTTTATTGATTGAAGAAAACGTATTTTAACCAATCGCAACGTTGATACGAGTCCTTTGACGATTAGAGGTCCAACAACCAAAGAGAGCTAATATGACATTGCTGCCAACACGTTGAATCTGTGATATGCCGGAAATGTCACCTCTACATGTCCTCGCAAATATTTCTATAGTCAACAGATCCAGCCTAACTTTGTTAAACAATGATGGGCCGTTGCCTGTGAATCCCATCCAAATTTGGCCACATTAAATTCTGAGATTAATTCATTTTCGGATTGTCTAGTTTTCTAGGGGCGAATACATGGGACTCCTACCAGAACTATTCAATCTTTTTTCTGGATATCCTATCTTTGTTGGTATCTGTTATTTGGGGCCGCGGTGTCCGAGTGGTTAAGGTGTACCGACATTTTTGGAGTGTCTAGTTTTATAGGAGCGAATACCTAGGACCCCCACCAGACCGATTCGACCGCTTTCGGCAATTCCTATTTTTGTCGGTAACTGTTAATTTTAGCACAAATATGTTATATATTACTTAACATTTATTAAATTATCTTTTAAGTTTATTATCTACCGCAGCATCGTCTGATTATAACATATTTGATTTTCAATCTAATCTGTATATTTCTCTGTTATTACGATTTGACAGATACGACAGACAAGCTCAAATATTCCCAAAGGATAGTTGCTATGGTCTACCCATGGTTACATCATGTGATTAACAGAGGATTGTCGGATTCTCGAACTGAGGCCGAGAAAGAGATGATTACTAACCAATATTTCCAGAGGATACAGACATATGCATTTGAACATTCCGACTTCAAACCGTATATTATCTTCACAGAAATTGTCATCAGAAGGAATATATAACGATAAAAAAATAAATATATAAATAAACACGTTACAATTTGGTTTGATATTTGGTTCAATTTTAAGTGATTTTTACCTACTTCGCTTGATGAAATTTTATATCTTGAAACAAAACATGAAAGAGGCCTAAAAATAACGCCTGTATTTTTGAAGAAATATCGTTTGTCATTTGGCAGGCAAACCGCAGATTCCACTATTTTTGTGCAATTCATCACCCTTTGCTCGCGACATTTTATTACCTGCGCGAGGCTTTACTCCTGGGGAATCGAAATGTTGAAGAAGACATTTTTGTTCAATGATCGGAACACGCTGATCAATATCATTTGTAATAGAAAAAAGTATATAATAAGATGACAGCTGTCTTTGGAATTTATTTCACCCAATCCATCAGTGATATTTGAATGATATATATATATATAATTGTATGAATCACTAGATGATTCTGAAAACTGGTGTTAATATCATGATCATCAAATGTCTGACACGGCAAACATAGGATTCATCAGTAAGTGATGAAAAAATACATAACTTCTTAGTTTAGATTTATATAACAAATGTCTGTGTGAGGCCATATAATGGAAAATTAAGATAAGCGATAAACAAGTAAGTCTTTTACAGATTTGTATGTGTAATCAACTTAATGAACGATAATATTACTTATAAATGGTCAAAAATATGATGGATCTGTAGTAATAGACAATATATTGCCAGATACCAACAAGGTATGAGAACATTGGCCTCTTTTTAAAACAGAAATGTTGTGAAAGATGTTATATTCTGTTTCATATGATATCTTTAGTGTTGTTTCCCTGTGAGCTCATCTATAGGATCTTGGGTTTAAGTTTTACATTTCCTTCATTTTTGGTTGCATGATTTCATTACAATACCTAATTGGACCTGTTCATCATGGCAGCAGTTCAATTTTCAATATATCTCAATTGATCCTGGATAAAAAAAAAATTCCTCCACTTGGTCTAGAAGGTTTACCTACCTTCCCCCAACAAGGTAGAACAAATATTTCTGAAATCTGATATACTGATAAACTATATTAAGGGAACTACTACACATGTGATTTCTGACGTTATGTAAATTATTCCGTTCAAGTTCCCATATATAAACACGGCGATTGCAGGGATGGTTTCATTATAACATAAGCAATAATTCACTTTGGGAAAATTAGATTTTCCCATAGCTTCATTTACGGATCCTTACCTATTACACCATGTCACAAACATTCTTAAGAAAATAACGATAATGATGCATCTAAAAACGGACGATGTCTGTGTGCTGATATATCTGAGGTCGTAAAATATAATGTGTAAATTAATATATATGAAAATTTCGCTCTACCTGAATACCGCAGTACCTCCGATTATTGTATTTTGAAGGTCGGTAGATAATTATTATCGGTACGAGATAATAAGTTTTTTTTTTGTAACATTTTTTATTCAATACAATGATACATGTAGATGTTAAACAGAGCACTTTGCAACCTCTTCACACAACATCTATATGCTTACACACATCTATATAACACCACTTGTACATCTGCGCATACGTATACATAAGCACACACATACATAGGAAATTCTGTATAATGATATTATCACACACACTCTAATTATGCAGTGATTATTACCGGTATATATGGTATAACAATACTCCAGGCATGCAAAGAGATCATTGTACGCAAACACCAATATATACAATATGACTACACACCATACAATAGAACATACATATTCTTGTTGCATACCAATGGAACATACATATTCTTACGTACCAATATAACATACTTATTCTTGTATACCAATTAATGGAACATACCTATTTTAGCATACCAATATAGAACATAGATATTCTTGTTTATCAATATTAAACATACATATTCTCGAACACCAATAGTTTGTTCATGGTCCCATATACCCAAATATTATACTTATTCTGGTGTACCAATATAAACTTACATATTCTCGCAGATAAGGAATGATAATTATGTATACTTTTATTAAAGCCTATAGAAGTTTTATGCACATTGCATTTTTTTTATAATTCTTTTATTTTTTGAAGATTTTTCACATATTAAACAATAGACATGAATGACAAAGGTTAAAAAAAACCAAAAAAAAAAACCACATACATACACACACTCTTACACATACATACTGTGCTGATGATGCTGATGATGACGATGGTGTTTAAGAAAAAACAAAAAGGGAAAATGGGTTTGATGATATAGGATTAATTATTTTTTTTATGCAACAAGAGATCTCTCGGCTATTATATGTGAGGGACAAATATAATAATAAGTATAAATATATAAATAATAATGTAAAAAAAAAAAAAAAAAAAAATAAAACAAAAAAGAAAAAGAGAAAATGAGTTAATAGAACAAATATGAAAACTAATTCACTTTTATAGTTCTATAAGCCTGTTCCATTTCATCCATTCTTTCTCAAATTTACTTTTGGCCTTGTCACCCTTACTATAAGCAATACACTTCTGCACTGTGTAGTTGTCTTTAGTTGTGTTTACTAAGGCATTTAAATTTAATGAACTATTCAGACATCTGGTTTTATAAATAAAAAAAACTGCAAACTCAGTCATTAGAAACTGAATTGTAGTGAAATGTGTTTTGTTGTAAGGCCAAAAATGAATATAAAAAGTTTAACGAGACACTGTTATGGGTTTGTGGTTAAGGTCATGCTTGGATGACTACGTTTCTGAGGTTGTGGTGAAAACAAAAAATGATCGGTTCAAGTGCACAGATATAGATGTTATATTATAATGTATACATATATTAGCTGTGTCAGTGAGGATGGGTGTGTCTTCTAAAGTCACAATCCCATCACCAACTCATCGCTCGACGACCCACTCATAACCACATTATTACAGGGCGAGATTAGAAACACTTTAAATTTTTTTTTTTTTAAAGATTTCCATCATGTTGCAATACGTTACAGCTAGATTAAAGACTTTATCACAGCATAGCATCGACAATTTTTATTTATTCAAAACATCACATTAGCTACACCAGGAAATTGAACACTGTATTCACCTACCCACACGCTGTTTTTGTGGACGCCAACTCATACCGGAAACAGACACTGTTTTTTTCTTCTCGTATCAGAAGTTTATGATTAGGTATATTTGCGGTCGTGCATAGGGTATATTTAGGACAGACATCAACACAAGAATCAAACTTGCCACAGTATTCGTATGTATATCGAAAAACAAATGAATGGAAAAATTGCTCTAACGAGTAAGCGAAAAGAAAGATTTGTGAAAGGTCAATTTCCGTTAATTTAGTTGAACTTCTTCGTTTGCTAAGATAATCGCCCTTGAAACAGTCTAGGTCACTTTGTGACGGAGTTTTTACTTGTAGTAGTCAGTGTCTACCTCACGTAATACCTTCGCGATACCTGTTGCATGTAATCCAAAGTAGTTAGGGTAAAATGTCTTTCCAAAGGCCAACATCACGTCACCCCAGACTGGTCTGTTTCTTAACTTCCCAAGAAAAAAGCCGGCGGGGATAAGGCTCGTCGAACCTGATCATCACATGATTTTATGGTTCAGTGACTCAGAAATTTAGTGCTGCTTGAAATTTTAACTTCTTTGTGTGCTTAGCTTATTTTCTCATAACAGTTTTCAATATTAGTTCAACCTAACCTGAAACATAGCTGCATTGTGATATGGTTATATCAACACGCTTTCCAGAGCACTGTTTCAAACCTAGACAAAACAATCACTATTTTATCAGGAAAACATCTGTCATGTTATTATTTTCTTGCACTGTGGCCCGAATCGTCATCACAGGGCACAGGGATGGATGGTAATTTTTATCTGCAGACGATAAAACGACGGCATATTGGATTGTTCTGCTTTAGTTTTATATTAATTATAGTGTTGCTACGATAAAATTCCAAAACAAGTCCTGAAATTAAGCAGATATGCCATTCAGAACTTTCATTTCACTGACCTGATTTGTCACCTTTTTTTATCTGCACGAGGAAAATGTGACCTCATTCAATTCATGTGTTAAATTTATTCATATATTACTTTACAGTCGAGAAGACTTTGTGAATTAGTAAAATTATAAAGTAATAGTTACCTGTAAATTTTACCTGTATGTACGTTTACCTGTGCATAGCTTAACAGCAGTTTTTTCTATCTTGCCTTATACATGACAAAGTTTGTTTTATAGCCTGATGGGAATCAGTTGAGTTTTATATCTTGTTATGTGTTACAGGTAGAAAAAACGTATATATTACCTACTGTTATCAACTGTATGACACTCTAACATAGACGTGGATGTATATAGTATATATAAATAAAAATAAAAAAATATAAATTATTGCAAATTAAGATTCCTTGGTCTGGCTTATCTAAATTTCACAAATACTGCTCTCGATGTCGAATAACCTAAGTATTTAACACGTTTATTTTTGTTGTTTGTTGTGTTTATTCATCAACCTGTGACCTGCTCCTCGTGCTTTAGTTAACGTGTACAACCTAACTGGTGAAATAAATCATTCGGACAATACACTATAACGAGAGTCTTAATTGGAGTTCATTTTTCGGTTAAGATCAATTTTCGCGACCATGTCAATGTCCCGCGAAAGCGAAAATAGCATACCCGCGAAAATAAAGATAAATCTTATAGTGGATTAATCGTAAAGGAATGCTTTATTTCCTCTATTATGTCTGGTTTTTAGTTTTAGTCCGTCCGACCTCTTGTTGGAGTTAGATTGGTTTACTGTATTACAAACAACTACGGTAGTTTTGGTTTAAGTCCTTTCTGGATATTCAGTATTTTATGATTCAATAAATTTGGTATATAGGATTACTTCAAACGGCTCAATAAAAATAATAGATAAATATAATATTTGGCAATATCGAATATCAAATATGAAACTCCGAGAAGAAGAAGGAAACGGAGAAAAGATTTTGCAGCAGGACCGAATATACCCGTTAGGCTATACCTGATTTGTCTGTGACAACGAGTATTTAACACAGCTAAGATCGAAATATGCTCCGGTATATTATTACAAAATTCCAAAACCAACACAAAACGAAGGGAATGCTTACAATTTTGATAAAAAATATTAATAAATATTAACTTGTTCATAATAAAATGTGCTTCTTTTATAATGCAATGATCGTATTATACAATTATTAACATTTCGCTCTAAATACGGTTAAGTTGTTTACAAAAAAATGTATACCTTTTGCATATCACTATGTACTACTAATATACATCATGTATCTGTATGTCTAAAACTATGTAACAGCCTTGACTTCTTGTCACAGATTTTGTGTTTGAGCGAAAAATAAAATCTTGAAATCTTTGTTTGCTTGGACAAATGTCACTCTTCAATTCCGTTCAAGTTATATTCCTCAGACCATAAGGCCCATTGGTATATAGAGGTTACACAGCGAGTGGTTGTCGTTTGTGTCATATCTCTGTACAAAAGTTACAAAAACAAGATTGGAAAATAAATGACGAAAGTGAAAGAAATACCATATGTAAGAACTACTCTTTGTGTAACCTGTCTCTACCACAATCGAAAAGAAAGATATTCGGGAAATGAATTGATCTATTTTGCGTCAACGTGTGTTTTTTCACAATATCATGTGGGGATTGACCTAAAATGAAATGTTTTACGGACTTGACCTGAACAATATACACTGGGGGCCGAAAGCCAAGGTGAATATGTCCATGGTCACGTCCGTAAGACAATGGATTGCCATACTTAAGTCTGCATTTACTTTATTATAGGATTTCCACGGTTTTGTCTGTATTTTTCTAGATTTTTCAAGATAAGTGACAGAACATTACTGATACATTTTTGTATCATGGACATAGCAGAACAGGAAAGTTTGACTTAAGTTATATTGAAGTCAACCAAAACATACTGACAGAGATGGGAGATAACTCCACGAAAATGTTACTTTAATTGCAATTTCATTCCTGCTGACCCACTTTCCACTAATTACCTTTGTGGTCTAACAGATATACGTCATTAGCAATAATATATGTGTTAGTCGGATACACCCACTCACACAGGAGTAATCCTATTCATAGAAAGCATGTTTTATTTGCATTCAAAACAACAATTCCTGAAAAACATTTGTTCGATAAATGACTTTAAGCAAAAGTATGTTTTCTTTTCCTGAATTCAAAATACGAATTATTACATTACATATTTACTACATTTCACATAAATATTTGGAGAGTGTGCCGCACACTTTCATCAGATAATGTTTAGGCATAGCGCTAGAAGTACAGCTGGGGCAAACCGGACAGTCATTTCAGGCCTTGATAGAAACAAAAAGGCTACAAACCGGCAAACTGTGATTATACAAAGTAAAGGGGAAAATGTTATGCTTTTCTGACCAAGATTCTTTATTCCAATTTAGGAGGATTTTTAACAGGAATATACAAAAATATAGAAAAGAGCTCCAAGGAAATATATACTTTATGAAATAATTACTGGAATTCAGTCGTATTGATTGAAATTTTCGCAGACAAATATGCCGCTGTGATTTCTTTTAGGGGAAATATGTTGTGCATCTGGAATTCTAAATTATTTTAACTGAGAACTTTCTCATTGATTATGGATACATTTTTTATTTTTCCATTTCATTTTTTTCAATATCAAAACAATATCTTGTTATAGCATGAGATAGAGTTGAGACGTATCTACTTTTATCACCTTCAATTGTGGAATAATTCTTGGATTGCTGTTGACTAGTTTGTTACTATTCCACAGTAAATTCCATTTATTCCACAGCTGTAGGTGATAACATAATACTTCATGTTTTAACAATAGATGGCATCAGAACCATGTTTAGGACAAATTAACGATGTTATTAAACTTAACATTTACCTGGTATTTTGGGAGTGTAACTACAATAGATATACAGTATGTTAGGTAATACTATGGCGGTGACTCGTAACAGGTATGCTGTTACATGTTAAATAAGAACTATGCAACGTCATATCCCTATACAGTGTACGTGATTTTGTTGTATATTGTCGCATTGATCCATAGGATGGTTACGGCACGAGCCCGTCTCTTACATGTATCACAGGTATGTATATTCTTCTAGATTTGTTCACAATATAATTATTTGATTTTAAAAGATAAATACCGTTGACAGGTTATATATATTATCAAACTACTGTGATATTTTATAGAGCTATTAGAATACAGAATCCAATTGTCGGATCATAACATTCGTCATCATGTGATTTTTACATGGACTGACTATGAATCCATGTAGATAACCATCGAGTTGGGCTATGCTGTTTATTAATATAGGGCTGAGATGTACGGTCATGGAGAAGATGGGTCGTTGTATATAGTATGTCTAACGGGCTTTCCCATACCTAATTATGATGTGTGTGAAATGTTTAAGAAGATTATCCCACGCATAATTATGATGTATGTGAAATGTCTAAGAGGAATATATTGTATGTGTTTGGATATACTAGATTATAACTTACTGCTAAAACAATGATGATAAAGATGTATCTATATCACTTCATCTTTTCTTACTTTTTAACAAAGAACATATTATATCTAAAAGGTATGTTATTTATTGATAGCAGGTAATATTAAGTATACATAACAGTCAATTTTTATGACATAGTAAATAATGATATAGTGTTCTTAGCACCAAGCCCCTTCATCTCTAGCATACTGTGTCGTTCACTTGATCCATGTCTTCCCCCCATTTACATTGCATAGTGTATACAAAAAATCATTACGTGGAAGGAAGTGAGAACCTAATGGAACCAGAGCTTGGTCCATATAGACAACAGTTGTTACCAGCTACAAAAACACCACAGACCATGTCAAGGTATGTGTAATGTCAGTTACATGTCAAGGTATGTGTAATATCAGTTACATGTCAAGGTATGTATAATGTCAGTTACATGTCAAGGTATGTGTAATGTCAGTTACATGTCAAGGTATGTGTAATATCAGTTACATGTCAAGGTATGTATAATATCAGTTACATGTCGAGGTATGTGTAATATCAGTTACATGTCAAGGTATGTGTAATATCAGTTACATGTCAAAGTATGTGTAATGTCAGTTACATGTCAAGGTATGTATAATGTCAGTTACATGTCAAGGTATGTGTAATGTCAGTTACATGTCAAGGTATGTGTAATGTCACCTACATGTCAAGGTATGTGTAATGTCAGCTACATGCAAAGGTATGTGTAATATCAGTTACATGTCAAGGTATGTGTAATATCAGTTACATGTCAAGGTATGTGTAATGTCAGTTACATGTCAAGGTATGTGTAATGTCACCTACATGTCAAGGTATGTGTAATGTCAGCTACATGCAAAGGTATGTGTAATATCAGTTACATGTCAAGGTATGTGCAATGTCAGTTACATGTCAAGGTATGTGTACTTTCAGTTACATGTCAAGGTATGTGTAATGTCAGCTACATGTCAAGGTATGTGTAATGTCAGTTACATGCAAAGGTATGTGTAATATCAGTTACATGTCAAGGTATGTACAATGTCAGTTACATGTCAAGGTATGTGTAATATCAGTTACATGTCAAGGTATGTGTAATGTCAGCTACATGTCAAGGTATGTGTAATATCAGTTACATGTCAAGGTATGTGTAATATCAGTTACATGTCAAGGTATGTATAATGTCAGTTACATGTCAAAGTATGTGTAATGTCAGTTACATGTCAAGGTATGTGTTATATCAGTTACATGTCAAGGTATGTGTAATATCAGTTACATGTCAAGGTATGTGTAATGTCAGTTACATGTCAAGGTATGTGTAATATCAGTTACATGTCAAGGTATGTATAATGTCAGTTACATGTCAAGGTATGTGTAATATCAGTTACATGTCAAGGTATGTGTAATGTCAGTTACATGTCAAGGTATGTGTAATGTCAGTTACATGTCAAGGTATGTATAATGTCAGTTACATGTCAAGGTATGTGTAATGTCAGTTACATGTCAAGGTATGTGTAATATCAGTTACATGTCAAGGTATGTGTAATATCAGTTACATGTCAAGGTATGTATAATGTCAGTTACATATCAATGTATGTGTAAAATCAGCTACATGTCAAGGTATGTGTAATATCAGTTACATGTCAAGGTATGTGTAATGTCAGTTACATGTCAAGGTATGTGTAATGTCAGTTACATGTCAAGGTATGTGTAATCAAGGTATGTGTAATATCAGTTACATGTCAAGGTATGCATAATGTCAGTTACATGTCAAGGTATGTGTAATGTCAGTTGCATGTCAAGGTATGTGTAATGTCAGTTACATGTCAAGGTATGTGTAATGTCAGCTACATGTCAAGGTATGTGTAATGTCAGTTACATGCAAAGGTATGTGTAATATCAGTTACATGTCAAGGTATGTACAATGTCAGTTACATGTCAAGGTATGTGTAATATCAGTTACATGTCAAGGTATGTGTAATGTCAGCTACATGTCAAGGTATGTGTAATATCAGTTACATGTCAAGGTATGTGTAATATCAGTTACATGTCAAGGTATGTATAATGTCAGTTACATGTCAAAGTATGTGTAATGTCAGTTACATGTCAAGGTATGTGTTATATCAGTTACATGTCAAGGTATGTGTAATATCAGTTACATGTCAAGGTATGTGTAATGTCAGTTACATGTCAAGGTATGTGTAATATCAGTTACATGTCAAGGTATGTGTAATCAAGGTATGTGTAATGTCAGTTACATGTCAAGGTATGTGTAATATCAGTTACATGTCAAGGTATGCATAATGTCAGTTACATGTCAAGGTATGTGTAATGTCAGTTACATGTCAAGGTATGTGTAATATCAGTTACATGTCAAGGTATGTGTAATCAAGGTATGTGTAATATCAGTTACATGTCAAGGTATGTGTAATATCAGTTACATGTCAAGGTATGTATAATATCAGTTACATGTCAAGGTATGTATAATGTCAGTTACATGTCAAGGTATGTGTAATATCAGTTACATGTCAAGGGATGTGTAATGTCAGTTACATGTCAAGGTATGTATATTATCAGTTACATGTCAAGGTATGTGTAATATCAGTTACATGTCAAGGTATGTATAATATCAGTTACATGTCAAGGTATGTGTAATGTCAGTTACATGTCAAGGTATGTGTAATATCAGTTACATGTCAAGGTATGTATAATGTCAGTTACATGTCAAGGTATGTGTAATATCAGTTACATGTCAAGGTATGTGTAATATCAGTTACATGTCAAGGTATGTGTAATATCAGTTACATGTCAAGGTATGTGTAATGTCAGTTACATGTTAAGGTATGTATAATGTCAGTTACATGTCAAGGTATGTGTAATGTCAGTTACATGTCAAGGTATGTGTAATGTCAGCTACATGTCAAGGTATGTGTAATGTCAGCTACTGCAGAGGTATGTGTAATATCAGTTACATGTCAAAGTATGTGCAATGTCAGTTACATGTCAAGGTATGTGTACTTTCAGTTACATGTCAAGGTATGTGTAATGTCAGCTACATGTCAAGGTATGTGTAATGTCAGTTACATGCAAAGGTATGTGTAATATCAGTTACATGTCAAGGTATGTGCAATGTCAGTTACATGTCAAAGTATGTGTAATGTCAGTTACATGTCAAGGTATGTGTTATATCAGTTACATGTCAAGGTATGTGTAATATCAGTTACATGTCAAGGTATGTGTAATGTCAGTTGCATGTCAAGGTATGTGTAATATCAGTTACATGTCAAGGTATGTGTAATCAAGGTATGTGTAATGTCAGTTACATGTCAAGGTATGTGTAATATCAGTTACATGTCAAGGTATGCATAATGTCAGTTACATGTCAAGGTATGTGTAATGTCAGTTACATGTCAAGGTATGTGTAATATCAGTTACATGTCAAGGTATGTGTAATCAAGGTATGTGTAATATCAGTTACATGTCAAGGTATGTGTAATATCAGTTACATGTCAAGGTATGTATAATATCAGTTACATGTCAAGGTATGTATACTGTCAGTTACATGTCAAGGTATGTGTAATATCAGTTACATGTCAAGGGATGTGTAATGTCAGTTACATGTCAAGGTATGTATAATATCAGTTACATGTCAAGGTATGTTTAATATCAGTTACATGTCAAGGTATGTATAATATCAGTTACATGTCAAGGTATGTGTAATGTCAGTTACATGTCAAGGTATGTGTAATGTCAGTTACATGTCAAGGTATGTATAATGTCAGTTACATGTCAAGGTATGTGTAATGTCAGTTACATGTCAAGGTATGTGTAATATCAGTTACATGTCAAGGTATGTGTAATATCAGTTACATGTCAAGGTATGTATAATGTCAGTTACATATCAATGTATGTGTAAAATCAGCTACATGTCAAGGTATGTGTAATATCAGTTACATGCAAAGGTATGTGTAATATCAGTTACATGTCAAGGTATGTGCAATGTCAGTTACATGTCAAGGTATGTGTACTTTCAGTTACATGTCAAGGTATGTGTAATATCAGTTACATGTCAAGGTATGCATAATGTCAGTTACATGTCAAGGTATGTGTAATGTCAGTTACATGTCAAGGTATGTGTAATATCAGTTACATGTCAAGGTATGTGTAATCAAGGTATGTGTAATATCAGTTACATGTCAAGGTATGTGTAATATCAGTTACATGTCAAGGTATGTATAATATCAGTTACATGTCAAGGTATGTATAATGTCAGTTACATGTCAAGGTATGTGTAATATCAGTTACATGTCAAGGGATGTGTAATGTCAGTTACATGTCAAGGTATGTATATTATCAGTTACATGTCAAGGTATGTGTAATATCAGTTACATGTCAAGGTATGTATAATATCAGTTACATGTCAAGGTATGTGTAATGTCAGTTACATGTCAAGATATGTGTAATATCAGTTACATGTCAAGGTATGTATAATGTCAGTTACATGTCAAGGTATGTGTAATATCAGTTACATGTCAAGGTATGTGTAATATCAGTTACATGTCAAGGTATGTGTAATATCAGTTACATGTCAAGGTATGTGTAATGTCAGTTACATGTTAAGGTATGTATAATGTCAGTTACATGTCAAGGTATGTGTAATGTCAGTTACATGTAAAGGTATGTGTAATGTCAGCTACATGTCAAGGTATGTGTAATGTCAGCTACATGCAGAGGTATGTGTAATATCAGTTACATGTCAAAGTATGTGCAATGTCAGTTACATGTCAAGGTATGTGTACTTTCAGTTACATGTCAAGGTATGTGTAATGTCAGCTACATGTCAAGGTATGTGTAATGTCAGTTACATGCAAAGGTATGTGTAATATCAGTTACATGTCAAGGTATGTGCAATGTCAGTTACATGTCAAAGTATGTGTAATGTCAGTTACATGTCAAGGTATGTGTTATATCAGTTACATGTCAAGGTATGTGTAATATCAGTTACATGTCAAGGTATGTGTAATGTCAGTTGCATGTCAAGGTATGTGTAATATCAGTTACATGTCAAGGTATGTGTAATCAAGGTATGTGTAATGTCAGTTACATGTCAAGGTATGTGTAATATCAGTTACATGTCAAGGTATGCATAATGTCAGTTACATGTCAAGGTATGTGTAATGTCAGTTACATGTCAAGGTATGTGTAATATCAGTTACATGTCAAGGTATGTGTAATCAAGGTATGTGTAATATCAGTTACATGTCAAGGTATGTGTAATATCAGTTACATGTCAAGGTATGTATAATATCAGTTACATGTCAAGGTATGTATACTGTCAGTTACATGTCAAGGTATGTGTAATATCAGTTACATGTCAAGGGATGTGTAATGTCAGTTACATGTCAAGGTATGTATAATATCAGTTACATGTCAAGGTATGTTTAATATCAGTTACATGTCAAGGTATGTATAATATCAGTTACATGTCAAGGTATGTGTAATGTCAGTTACATGTCAAGGTATGTGTAATGTCAGTTACATGTCAAGGTATGTATAATGTCAGTTACATGTCAAGGTATGTGTAATGTCAGTTACATGTCAAGGTATGTGTAATATCAGTTACATGTCAAGGTATGTGTAATATCAGTTACATGTCAAGGTATGTATAATGTCAGTTACATATCAAGGTATGTGTAAAATCAGCTACATGTCAAGGTATGTGTAATATCAGTTACATGCAAAGGTATGTGTAATATCAGTTACATGTCAAGGTATGTGCAATGTCAGTTACATGTCAAGGTATGTGTACTTTCAGTTACATGTCAAGGTATGTGTAATATCAGTTACATGTCAAGGTATGTGTACTTTCAGTTACATGTCAAGGTATGTGTACTTTCAGTTACATGTCCAGGTATGTGTAATATCAGTTACATGTCAAAGTATGTGTAATATCAGTTACATGTCAAGGTATGTGTAATGTCAGTTACATGTCAAGGTATGTGTTATATCAGTTACATGTCAAGGTATGTGTAATATCAGTTACATGTCAAGGTATGTGTATTCAGTTACATGTCAAGGTATGTGTAATATCAGTTACATGTCAAGGTATGTATAATGTCAGTTACATGTCAAGGTATGTGTAATGTCAGTTACATGTCAAGGTATGTGTAATGTCAGTTACATGTCAAGGTATGTGTAATGTCAGCTACATGTCAAGGTATGTATAATGTCGTTACATGTCAAGGTATGTGTAATACAGTTACATGTCAAGGTATGTGTAATATCAGTTACATGTCAAGGTATGTGTAATATCAGTTACATGTCAAGGTATGTGTAATGTCAGTACATGTCAAGGTATGTGTAAATTCAGTTACATGTCAGGTAATGTGTAATATCAGTTACATGTCAAGGTATGTATAATGTCAGTTACATGTCAAGGTATGTGTAATGTCAGTTACATGTCAAGGTATGTGTATATCAGTTACATGTCAGGTACATGTAGTATGATGTCAGTTACATGTCAAGGTATGTGTAATGTCAGTTGCATGTCAAGGTATGTGTAATGTCAGTTACATGTCAAGGTATGTGTAATGTCAGCTACATGTCAAGGTATGTTAATGTCAGTTACATGCAAGGTATGTGTAATATCAGTTACATGTCAAGGTATGGCAATGTCAGTTACATGTCCAAGGTATGTGTAATATCAGTTACATGTCAAGGTATGTGTAATGTCAGCTACATGTCAAGGTATGTGTAATATCAGTTACATGTCAAGGTATGTGTAATATCAGTTACATGTCAAGGTATGGATAATGTCAGTTTACATGTCAAAGTATGTGTAATGTCAGTTACATGTCAAGGTATGTGTTATATCAGTTACATGTCAAGGTATGTGTAATATCAGTTACATGTCAAGGTATGTGTAATGTCAGTTAGCATGTCAAGGTATGTGTAATATCAGTTACATGTTCAAGGTATGTGTAATCAAGGTATGTGTAATGTCAGTTACATGTCAAGGTATGTGTAATATCAGTTACATGTCAAGGTATGCATAATGTCAGTTACATGTCAAGGTATGTGTAATGTCAGTTACATGTCAAGGTATGTGTATATCAGTTAACATGTCAAGGTATGTGTAATCAAGGTATGTGTAATATCAGTTACTGTCAAGGTATGTGTAATATCAGGTACATGTCAAGGTATGTATAATATCAGTTACATGTCAAGGTATGTATATGTCAGTTACATGTCAAGGTATGTGTAATATCAGTTACATGTCAAGGGAGTGTAATGTCAGTTACATGTCAAGGTATGTATATTATCAGTTACATGTCAAGGTATGTGTAATATCAGTTACATGTCAAGGTATGTATAATATCATTACATGTCAAGGTATGTGTAATGTCAGTTACATGTCAAGGTATGTGTAATATCATTACATGTCAAGGTATGTATAATGTCAGTTACATGTCAAGGTATGGGTAATATCAGTTACATGTCAAGGTATGTGTAATTATCAGTACATGTCAAGGTATGGGTAATTCAGTTTCTGTCAAGGGAGGGTAAAAACAGTTCCCTTTTAAGGGAGTATAATGTCAGTTAATGCAATTGTGTAATGTCAGACAGGTTCAAGGTTGTTTTAAGTCAGCTACATTCAAGGTTTTGGGGTTTAAAGTTTAGCAAAATGCCGAGGATGTGTAATATCAGTTACCCTTTAAAGTAGGGGGAAAAGCAGTTTCATTTCAAGGGATGGGTACTTTCGTTTCATTTCCAAAAGGTTGGGGGAAAATTTTTTTAATTCCCAAAGGGATGTGAATGTTTTTTAAAGCAAAGGTATTGAAAATCAGTTTCAATTTTTAAAGGGATGTGCAAGTCGTTTCATGTAAATATGTGTAAGTCATTACATGTCCAAAGGGAGGTTATATCCCCGGGACATGTAAGGTTTTGGGTATATCAAAGGGGGGGTTAACAAAAAGGAGAGGGGTGGTAATGGGGGAAATGGGGGGGTAAAGGGGGTGTGGGGAAGGGGGAACATGTCAAGGTATGTGTATCAAGGTATGTGTAATGTCAGTTACATGTCAAAGTATGTGTAATATCAGTTACATGTCAAGGTATGCATAATGTCAGTACATTCAGTATGTGTAATGTCAGTTACATATCAAGGTATGTGTAATATCAGTTACATGTCAAGGTATGTGTAATCAAGGTATGTGTAATATCAGTTACCTGTCAAGGTATGTGTATATCAGTTACATGTCAAGGTATGTAGTAATATCAGTTACTGTCAAGGTATGTATACTGTCAGTTACATGTCAAGGTATGTGTAATATCAGTTACATGTCAAGGTATGTATAATGTCAGTTACATGTCAAGGTATGTGTATATCATTACATGTCAAGGTATGTGTAATATCAGTTACATGTCAAGGTATGTGTAATATCAGTTACATGTCAAGGTATGTAGTAATGTCAGTTACATGTCAAGGTATGTGTAATGTCAGTTACATGTCAAGGTATGTATAATGTCAGTTACATGTCAAGGTATGTGTAATGTCAGTTACATGTCAGGTATGTGTAATATCAGTTACATGTCAAGGTAATGTGTAATATCAGTTACATGTCAAGGTATGTATAAATGTCAGTTGTACATATCAATGTATGTGTAAAATCAGCTACATGTCAAGGTATGTGTAATATCAGTTACATGCAAAGGTATGTGTAATATCAGTTACATGTCAAGGTATGTGCAATGTCAGTTACATGTCAAGGTATGTGTACTTTCAGTTACATGTCAAGGTATGTGTAATATCAGTTACATGTCAAGGTATGCATAATGTCAGTTACATGTCAAGGTATGTGTAATGTCAGTTACAATGTCAAGGTATGTGTAATATCAGTTACATGTCAAGGTATGTGTAATCAAGGTATGTGTAATATCAGTTACATGTCAGGTATGTGTAAATATCAGTTACATGTCAAGGTATGTATAATATCAGTTACATGTCAAGGTATGTATAATGTCAGTTACATGTCAAGGTATGTGTATATCAGTTACATGTCAAGGGATGTGTAATGTCAGTTACATGTCAAGGTATGTATATTATCAGTTACATGTCAAGGTATGTGTAATATCAGTTACATGTCAAGGTATGTATAATATCAGTTACATGTCAAGGTATGTGTAATGTCAGTTACATGTCAAGATATGTGTAATATCAGTTACATGTCAAGGTATGTATAATGTCAGTTACATGTCAAGGTATGTGTAATATCAGTTACATGTCAAGGTATGTGTAATATCAGTTACATGTCAAGGTATGTGTAATATCAGTTACATGTCAAGGTATGTGTAATGTCAGTTACATGTTAAGGTATGTATAATGTCAGTTACATGTCAAGGTATGTGTAATGTCAGTTACATGTCAAGGTATGTGTAATGTCAGCTACATGTCAAGGTATGTGTAATGTCAGCTACATGCAGAGGTATGTGTAATATCAGTTACATGTCAAAGTATGTGCAATGTCAGTTACATGTCAAGGTATGTGTACTTTCAGTTACATGTCAAGGTATGTGTAATGTCAGCTACATGTCAAGGTATGTGTAATGTCAGTTACATGTCAAGGTATGTGTAATATCAGTTACATGTCAAGGTATGTGCAATGTCAGTTACATGTCAAAGTATGTGTAATGTCAGTTACATGTCAAGGTATGTGTTATATCAGTTACATGTCAAGGTATGTGTAATATCAGTTACATGTCAAGGTATGTGTAATGTCAGTTGCATGTCAAGGTATGTGTAATATCAGTTACATGTCAAGGTAATGTGTAATCAAGGTATGTGTATGTCAGTTACATGTCAAGGTATGTGTAATATCAGTTACATGTCAAGGTATGCATAAGTCAGTTACATGTCAAGGTATGTGTAATGTCAGTTACATGTCAAGGTATGTGTAATATCAGTTACATGTCAAGGTATGTGTAATCAAGGTATGTGTAAATATCAGTTACATGTCAAGGTATGTGTAATATCAGTTACATGTCAAGGTATGTATAATATCAGTTACATGTCAAGGTATGTATACTGTCAGTTACATGTCAAGGTATGTGTAATATCAGTTACATGTCAAGGGATGTGTAATGTCAGTTACATGTCAAGGTATGCATAATGTCAGTTACATGTCAAGGTATGTGTAATGTCAGTTACATGTCAAGGTATGTGTAATATCAGTTACATGTCAAGGTATGTGTAATCAAGGTATGTGTAATATCAGTTACATGTCAAGGTATGTGTAATATCAGTTACATGTCAAGGTATGTATAATATCAGTTACATGTCAAGGTATGTATACTGTCAGTTACATGTCAAGGTATGTGTAATATCGTTACATGTCAAGGGATGTTATGTCAGTTACATGTCAGTATGGTAATATCAGTTACATGTCAAGGTATGTGTACTTTCAGTTACATGTCAAAGGTATGTGTACTTTCAGTTACATGTCCAGGTATGTGTAATTCAGTTACATGTTCAAAATTGTTAATGTCACTTACATGTCAAGGTATGTGTAATGTCAGTTTACATGTCAAGGTATGTGGTTATATCAGTTACATGTCAAGGTATGTGTAATAATCAGTTACATGTCAAGGTATGTGTAATGTCAGTTTACATGTCAAGGTATGTGTAATATCAGTTACATGTCAAGGTATGTATAATGTCAGTTACATGTCAAGGTATGTGTATATCAGTTACATGTCAAGGTATGTGTAATGTCAGTTACATGTCAAGGTATGTGTAATGTCAGTTACATGTCAAGGGTATGTATAATGTCAGTTACATGGTCAAGGTATGTGTAATGTCAGTTACATGTCAAGGTATGTGTAATGTCAGTTTACATGTCAAGGTATGTATAATGTCAGTTACATGTCAAGGTATGTGTAATGTCAGTTACATGTCAAGGTATGTGTAATATCAGTTACATGTCAAGGTATGTGTAATATCAGTTACATGTCAAGGTATGTATAATGTCAGTTACATATCAATGTATGTGTAAAATCAGCTACATGTCAAGGTATGTGTAATATCAGTTACATGCAAAGGTATGTGTAATATCAGTTACATGTCAAGGTATGTGCAATGTCAGTTACATGTCAAGGTATGTGTACTTTCAGTTACATGTCAAGGTATGTGTAATATCAGTTACATGTCAAGGTATGCATAATGTCAGTTACATGTCAAGGTATGTTGTAATGTCAGTTACTGTCAAGGTTATGTGTAATATCAGTTACATGTCAAGGTATGTGTAATCAAGGTATGTGTAATTTCAGTTACATGTCAAGGTAGTGTAATATCAGTTACATGTCAAGGTATGTGTAATATCAGTTACATGTCAAGGTATGTATAATGTCAGTTACATGTCAAGGTATGTGTAATATCAGTTACATGTCAAGGGATGTGTAATGTCAGTTACATGTCAAGGTATGTATATTATCAGTTACATGTCAAGGTATGTGTAATATCAGTTACATGTCAAGGTATGTATATAATCAGTTACATGTCAAGGTATGTGTAATGTCAGTTACATGTCAAGATATGTGTAATATCAGTTACATGTCAAGGTATGTAATATGTCAGTTCATGTCAAGGTATGTGTAATATCAGTTACATGTCAAGGTATGTTAATTCAGTATTTGTCAAGGGGAATTTTAAAAATCAGGACATGTTTGGAGTAAAGTCGTTTCATGTTTTAAAGGGATGTAAATGGCATTTAATGTCCAAAATTTGGGTAAGTCATTTTCATGGGCAAGTGGTAATTTTCAGCACATGTAAAAGGAGTGTAAGTGTTTCATAGAAGGTTTGTGTAAATCATTTTCCGTCAAAATTTGTGCCAAAGTCATTCCCTGGGCAAGGGTTTTTGTTTCTTTCAGGTTTTAAAGCCAAAGGGAAAGGGGTAAAGTCAGTACATTCAAGGTAGTGTAAAAGTAGGTTTCATGCACAGGTATTGAAAATCAGTTACTGTCAAGGGATGTTTTTAAATTTAGGTTTTAAAGGGCCCGTAAAAAGGGAATGTCGAGGTTTTCATGTTTAAGGTTGTGATTCAGGTTTCTTTCAAGGTATGGTAAATCAGAAATTTAAGGGATGTTTAAGTCAGTTTAGTAGGTATGTTTTAATACCTTACATTTAAGGTATGTTTTTAATCAAGGTAGTTTTTTTTCAGTTTTCTGTCAAGGGATTTTGGTTTAAAATCCCCGTTACATGTCAAGGTTTGCAAAAATTCAGGGTTTTCATTTTCAAGGGAAAGTGTTTAAGTCAGTTTCTGTCAAGGGAGTGTAATATCAGTTTCATTCCGGGATGTGGGAACAAGGTATGTGTAATTCCCTTTTCGTCAAGGGGTTTTGGAATATCCTTTTCATTTAAGGGAGTATAAAATTTATTAATGTCAAGGTATGTTAAGGGCCGTTTCATGCAAGGGATTGTAATACTTTTCATGTCAAAGGGTGGTAATGTTTAGTTACATGCAAGGGGATGCATAAGGGCAGTTTCATTTTAAGGTTTTTTTGTAAGGTTTATTTACAGGGCAAAGGGGGGTGTAATATCAAATTTTCAGTCAAGGGTTTTTTTCAAGGTATGTGTAATATCAGTTTTCATTGTCAAAGGGATGTGTAATATCAATTTTTAAAAACAAGGTATGGTAAATAAGTTTTCAGTCAAGGTATGTATACTGTCAGTTACATGTCAAGGTATGTGTAATATCAGTTACATGTCAAGGGATGTGTAATGTCAGTTACATGTCAAGGTATGTGTAATATCAGTTACATGTCAAGGTATGTGTACTTTCAGTTACATGTCAAGGTATGTGTACTTTCAGTTACATGTCCAGGTATGTGTAATATCAGTTACATGTCAAAGTATGTGTAATGTCACTTACATGTCAAGGTATGTGTAATGTCAGTTACATGTCAAGGTATGTGTTATATCAGTTACATGTCAAGGTATGTGTAATATCAGTTACATGTCAAGGTATGTGTAATGTCAGTTACATGTCAAGGTATGTGTAATATCAGTTACATGTCAAGGTATGTATAATGTCAGTTACATGTCAAGGTATGTGTAATATCAGTTACATGTCAAGGTATGTGTAATGTCAGTTACATGTCAAGGTATGTGTAATGTCAGTTACATGTCAAGGTATGTATAATGTCAGTTACATGTCAAGGTATGTGTAATGTCAGTTACATGTCAAGGTATGTGTAATATCAGTTACATGTCAAGGTATGTGTAATATCAGTTACATGTCAAGGTATGTATAATGTCAGTTACATATCAATGTATGTGTAAAATCAGCTACATGTCAAGGTATGTGTAATATCAGTTACATGTCAAGGTATGTGTAATGTCAGTTACATGTCAAGGTATGTGTAATGTCAGTTACATGTCAAGGTATGTGTAATCAAGGTATGTGTAATATCAGTTACATGTCAAGGTATGCATAATGTCAGTTACATGTCAAGGTATGTGTAATGTCAGTTGCATGTCAAGGTATGTGTAATGTCAGTTACATGTCAAGGTATGTGTAATGTCAGCTACATGTCAAGGTATGTGTAATGTCAGTTACATGCAAAGGTATGTGTAATATCAGTTACATGTCAAGGTATGTACAATGTCAGTTACATGTCAAGGTATGTGTAATATCAGTTACATGTCAAGGTATGTGTAATGTCAGCTACATGTCAAGGTATGTGTAATATCAGTTACATGTCAAGGTATGTGTAATATCAGTTACATGTCAAGGTATGTATAATGTCAGTTACATGTCAAAGTATGTGTAATGTCAGTTACATGTCAAGGTATGTGTAATATCAGTTACATGTCAAGGTATGTGTAATATCAGTTACATGTCAAGGTATGTGTAATGTCAGTTACATGTCAAGGTATGTGTAATATCAGTTACATGTCAAGGTATGTGTAATCAAGGTATGTGTAATGTCAGTTACATGTCAAGGTATGTGTAATATCAGTTACATGTCAAGGTATGCATAATGTCAGTTACATGTCAAGGTATGTGTAATGTCAGTTACATGTCAAGGTATGTGTAATATCAGTTACATGTCAAGGTATGTGTAATCAAGGTATGTGTAATATCAGTTACATGTCAAGGTATGTGTAATATCAGTTACATGTCAAGGTATGTATAATATCAGTTACATGTCAAGGTATGTATAATGTCAGTTACATGTCAAGGTATGTGTAATATCAGTTACATGTCAAGGGATGTGTAATGTCAGTTACATGTCAAGGTATGTATATTATCAGTTACATGTCAAGGTATGTGTAATATCAGTTACATGTCAAGGTATGTATAATATCAGTTACATGTCAAGGTATGTGTAATGTCAGTTACATGTCAAGGTATGTGTAATATCAGTTACATGTCAAGGTATGTATAATGTCAGTTACATGTCAAGGTATGTGTAATATCAGTTACATGTCAAGGTATGTGTAATATCAGTTACATGTCAAGGTATGTGTAATATCAGTTACATGTCAAGGTATGTGTAATGTCAGTTACATGTTAAGGTATGTATAATGTCAGTTACATGTCAAGGTATGTGTAATGTCAGTTACATGTCAAGGTATGTGTAATGTCAGCTACATGTCAAGGTATGTGTAATGTCAGCTACATGCAGAGGTATGTGTAATATCAGTTACATGTCAAAGTATGTGCAATGTCAGTTACATGTCAAGGTATGTGTACTTTCAGTTACATGTCAAGGTATGTGTAATGTCAGCTACATGTCAAGGTATGTGTAATGTCAGTTACATGTCAAGGTATGTGTAATGTCAGTTACATGTCAAGGTATGTGTAATATCAGTTACATGTCAAGGTATGTGTAATATCAGTTACATGTCAAGGTATGTATAATGTCAGTTACATATCAATGTATGTGTAAAATCAGCTACATGTCAAGGTATGTGTAATATCAGTTACATGCAAAGGTATGTGTAATATCAGTTACATGTCAAGGTATGTGCAATGTCAGTTACATGTCAAGGTATGTGTACTTTCAGTTACATGTCAAGGTATGTGTAATATCAGTTACATGTCAAGGTATGTGTACTTTCAGTTACATGTCAAGGTATGTGTACTTTCAGTTACATGTCAAGGTATGTGTAATATCAGTTACATGTCAAAGTATGTGTAATGTCACTTACATGTCAAGGTATGTGTAATATCAGTTACATGTCAAGGTATGTGTAATGTCAGCTACATGTCAAGGTATGTGTAATATCAGTTACATGTCAAGGTATGTGTAATATCAGTTACATGTCGAGGTATGTATAATGTCAGTTACATGTCAAAGTATGTGTAATGTCAGTTACATGTCAAGGTATGTGTTATATCAGTTACATGTCAAGGTATGTGTAATGTCAGTTACATGTCAAGGTATGTGTAATATCAGTTACATGTCAAGGTATGTGTAATCAAGGTATGTGTAATGTCAGTTACATGTCAAGGTATGTGTAATATCAGTTACATGTCAAGGTATGCATAATGTCAGTTACATGTCAAGGTATGTGTAATGTCAGTTACATGTCAAGGTATGTGTAATATCAGTTACATGTCAAGGTATGTGTAATCAAGGTATGTGTAATATCAGTTACATGTCAAGGTATGTGTAATATCAGTTACATGTCAAGGTATGTATAATATCAGTTACATGTCAAGGTATGTATAATGTCAGTTACATGTCAAGGTATGTGTAATATCAGTTACATGTCAAGGGATGTGTAATGTCAGTTACATGTCAAGGTATGTGTAATATCAGTTACATGTCAAGGTATGTTTAATATCAGTTACATGTCAAGGTATGTGTAATATCAGTTACATGTCAAGGTATGTGTAATGTCAGTTACATGTCAAGGTATGTGTAATATCAGTTACATGTCAAGGTATGTGTAATCAAGGTATGTGTAATGTCAGTTACATGTCAAGGTATGTGTAATATCAGTTACATGTCAAGGTATGCATAATGTCAGTTACATGTCAAGGTATGTGTAATGTCAGTTACATGTCAAGGTATGTGTAATATCAGTTACATGTCAAGGTATGTGTAATCAAGGTATGTGTAATATCAGTTACATGTCAAGGTATGTGTAATATCAGTTACATGTCAAGGTATGTATAATATCAGTTACATGTCAAGGTATGTATACTGTCAGTTACATGTCAAGGTATGTGTAATATCAGTTACATGTCAAGGGATGTGTAATGTCAGTTACATGTCAAGGTATGTATAATATCAGTTACATGTCAAGGTATGTTTAATATCAGTTACATGTCAAGGTATGTATAATATCAGTTACATGTCAAGGTATGTGTAATGTCAGTTACATGTCAAGGTATGTGTAATATCAGTTACATGTCAAGGTATGTATAATGTCAGTTACATGTCAAGGTATGTGTAATATCAGTTACATGTCAAGGTATGTGTAATGTCAGTTACATGTCAAGGTATGTGTAATGTCAGTTACATGTCAAGGTATGTATAATGTCAGTTACATGTCAAGGTATGTGTAATGTCAGTTACATGTCAAGGTATGTGTAATATCAGTTACATGTCAAGGTATGTGTAATATCAGTTACATGTCAAGGTATGTATAATGTCAGTTACATATCAATGTATGTGTAAAATCAGCTACATGTCAAGGTATGTGTAATATCAGTTACATGCAAAGGTATGTGTAATATCAGTTACATGTCAAGGTATGTGCAATGTCAGTTACATGTCAAGGTATGTGTACTTTCAGTTACATGTCAAGGTATGTGTAATATCAGTTACATGTCAAGGTATGTGTACTTTCAGTTACATGTCAAGGTATGTGTACTTTCAGTTACATGTCAAGGTATGTGTAATGTCAGTTACATGACAAAGTATGTGTAATGTCAGTTACATGTCAAGGTATGTGTAATATCAGTTACATGTCAAGGTATGTGTAATGTCAGCTACATGTCAAGGTATGTGTAATATCAGTTACATGTCAAGGTATGTGTAATATCAGTTACATGTCGAGGTATGTATAATGTCAGTTACATGTCAAAGTATGTGTAATGTCAGTTACATGTCAAGGTATGTGTTATATCAGTTACATGTCAAGGTATGTGTAATATCAGTTACATGTCAAGGTGTGTGTAATGTCAGTTACATGTCAAGGTATGTGTAATATCAGTTACATGTCAAGGTATGTGTAATCAAGGTATGTGTAATGTCAGTTACATGTCAAGGTATGTGTAATATCAGTTACATGTCAAGGTATGCATAATGTCAGTTACATGTCAAGGTATGTGTAATGTCAGTTACATGTCAAGGTATGTGTAATATCAGTTACATGTCAAGGTATGTGTAATCAAGGTATGTGTAATATCAGTTACATGTCAAGGTATGTGTAATATCAGTTACATGTCAAGGTATGTATAATATCAGTTACATGTCAAGGTATGTATAATGTCAGTTACATGTCAAGGTATGTGTAATATCAGTTACATGTCAAGGGATGTGTAATGTCAATTACATGTCAAGGTATGTATAATATCAGTTACATGTCAAGGTATGTGTAATATCAGTTACATGTCAAGGTATGTATGATATCAGTTACATGTCAAGGTATGTGTAATGTCAGTTACATGTCAAGGTATGTGTAATCAAGGTATGTGTAATATCAGTTACATGTCAAGGTATGCATAATGTCAGTTACATGTCCAGGTATGTGTAATGTCAGTTGCATGTCAAGGTATGTGTAATGTCAGTTACATGTCAAGGTATGTGTAATATCAGTTACATGTCAAGGTATGTGTAATATCAGTTACATGTCAAGGTATGTGTAATGTCAGTTACATGTCAAGGTATGTGAAATGTGAGTTACTATGGTGATCTATATTTGTTAATATCGAGAGCGTATACCATTGGCTGTTTGATTTATATAATTACCATAGATTCAAACCTATTCCTTTAGATTGAAATGTTTTCAACCTCTTACTTGATTTGATTGAACTAAAAAGGTGTCGCAGATTAATATTTATTGCTGATTTAAAACAAAATGTTATGGAAATAGATGTCTCTCAGTGCCATAACAGTTAATATATTAAGTAAGACATTCATTATTATTCTGTTCCTGTTTTGGGGTCTAGTTTTCCCACAATGAAGATGAACAGCAGGTTTACCGGGGATGTGGACGATATGTACAATGCCCACGGTCACGCTGGCAATCATTGTCGGGAGGCAATATTAGAAGGTTTAGGTAAGAATGTTGATCGGTTCATCATTGTAGGAGTAAGGCATGGTAATAATAAACAGAATAAACACAGTTGCCAAAAAGGAAAAACAACAGAATAAACACAGTTACTTGATAAAAAAACCCAGAATAAACACAGTTACTTGAGGGAAAAACCCAGAATAAACACAATAACTTAATAGGAAAAAAACAGAATAAACACAGTTACGTAATAGGGGAAAAACAGAATAAACACAGTTACTTAATAGGAAAAAAACATAATAAACACAATTACTTAATAGGGGAAAACAGAATAAACACAGTTACTTAATAGGGAAAAACAGAATAAACAGTTACTTAATAGGGGAAAAACAGAATAAACACAGTTACTTAATAGGGGAAAAACAGAATAAACACAGTTACTTAATAGGAAAAAACAGAATAAACACAGTTACTTAATAGGGGAAAAACAGAATAAACACAGTTACTTAATAGGGGAAAACAGAATAAACACAGTTACTTAATAGGGGAAAAACAGAATAAACACAGTTACTTAATAGGGGAAAACAGAATAAACACAGTTACTTAATAGGGGAAAACAGAATAAACACAGTTACTTAATAGGAAAAAACAGTATAAACACAGTTACTTAATAGGGGAAAACAGAATAAACACAGTTACTTAATAGGGGAAAACAGAATAAACACAGTTACTTAATAGGGGAAAACAGAATAAACACAGTTACTTAATAGGGGAAAAACAGAATAAACACAGTTACTTAATAGGGGAAAAACAGAATAAACACAGTTACTTAATAGGGGAAAAACAGAATAAACAGTTACTTAAATTAATAGGGGGAAAACAGAATAAACACAGTTACTTAATAGGGGAAAACAGAATAAACACAGTTACTTAATAGGGGAAAACATAATAAACACAGTTACTTAATAGGGGAAAACAGAATAAACACAGTTACTTAATAGGGGAAAAACAGAATAAACACAGTTACTTAATAGGGGAAAACAGAATAAACACAGTTACTTAATAGGGGAAAACAGAATAAACACAGTTGCTTAATAGGGAAAAACAGAATAAACAGTTACTTAATAGGGGAAAAACAGAATAAACACAGTTACTTAATAGGGGAAAAACAGAATAAACACAGTTACTTAATAGGAAAAAACAGAATAAACACAGTTACTTAATAGGGGAAAAACAGAATAAACACAGTTACTTAATAGGGGAAAACAGAATAAACACAGTTACTTAATAGGGGAAAACAGAATAAACACAGTTACTTAATAGGGGAAAACAGAATAAATACAGTTACTTAATAGGGGAAAAACAGAATAAACACAGTTACTTAATAGGGGAAAAACAGAATAAACACAGTTACTTAATAGGGGAAAAACAGAATAAACAGTTACTTAAATTAATAGGGGGAAAACAGAATAAACACAGTTACTTAATAGGGGAAAACAGATTAAACACAGTTACTTAATAGGGGAAAAACAGAATAAACACAGTTACTTAATAGGGGGAAAACAGAATAAACACAGTTACTTAATAGGGGAAAAACAGAATAAACACAATTACTTAATAGGGGAAAACAGAATAAACACAGTTACTTAATAGGGAAAAACAGAATAAACAGTTACTTAATAGGGGAAAAACAGAATAAACACAGTTACTTAATAGGGGAAAACATAATAAACACAGTTACTTAATAGGGGAAAACAGAATAAACACTGTTGCTTAATAGGGAAAAACAGAATAAACAGTTACTTAATAGGGGAAAAACAGAATAAACACAGTTACTTAATAGGGGAAAAACAGAATAAACACAGTTACTTAATAGGAAAAAACAGAATAAACACAGTTACTTAATAGGGGAAAACAGAATAAACACAGTTACTTAATAGGGGAAAACAGAATAAACACAGTTACTTAATAGGGGAAAACAGAATAAACACAGTTACTTAATAGGGGAAAAACAGAATAAACACAGTTACTTAATAGGGGAAAAACAGAATAAACACAGTTACTTAATAGGGGAAAAACAGAATAAACAGTAACTTAAATTAATAGGGGGAAAACAGAATAAACACAGTTACTTAATAGGGGAAAACAGAATAAACACAGTTACTTAATAGGGGAAAACATAATAAACACAGTTACTTAATAGGGGAAAACAGAATAAACACAGTTACTTAATAGGGGAAAAACATAATAAACACAGATACTTAATAGGGGAAAAACAGAATAAACACAGTTACTTAATAGGGGAAAAACAGAATAAACACAGTTACTTAATAGGAAAAAACAGAATAAACACAGTTACTTAATAGGGGAAAACAGAATAAACAGTTACTTAAATTAATAGGGGGAAAACAGAATAAACACAGTTACTTAATAGGGGATAACAGAATAAACAGTTACTTAAATTAATAGGGGGAAAACAGAATAAACACAGTTACTTAATAGGGGAAAACAGAATAAACACAGTTACTTAATAGGGGAAAACATAATAAACACAGTTACTTAATAGGGGAAAACAGAATAAACACAGTTACTTAATAGGGGAAAAACAGAATAAACACAGTTACTTAATAGGAAAAAACAGAATAAACACAGTTACTTAATAGGGGATAACAGAATAAACAGTTACTTAAATTAATAGGGGGAAAACAGAATAAACACAGTTACTTAATAGGGGAAAACAGAATAAACACAGTTACTTAATAGGGGAAAACATAATAAACACAGTTACTTAATAGGGGAAAACAGAATAAACACAGTTACTTAATAGGGGAAAAACAGAATAAACACAGTTACTTAATAGGGGAAAAACAGAATAAACACAGTTACTTAATAGGGGAAAAACAGAATAAACACAGTTACTTAATAGGAAAAAACAGAATAAACACAGTTACTTAATAGGGGAAAAACAGAATAAACACAGTTACTTAATAGGGGAAAACAGAATAAACACAGTTACTTAATAGGGGAAAACAGAATAAACACAGTTACTTAATAGGGGAAAACAGAATAAACACAGTTACTTAATGGGGGAAAAACAGAATAAACACAGTTACTTAATGGGGGAAAAACAGAATAAACACAGTTACTTAATAGGGGGAAACAGAATAAACACAGTTACTTAATGGGGAAAAACATAATAAACACAGATACTTAATAGGGGAAAAACAGAATAAACACAGTTACTTAATAGGGGAAAAACAGAATAAACACAGTTACTTAATAGGAAAAAACAGAATAAACACAGTTACTTAATAGGGGAAAACAGAATAAACGCAGTAACTTAATAGGGGAAAACAGAATAAACAGTTACTTAAAAGGGTAAAAACAGAATAAACACAGTTACTTAATAGGAAAAAACAGAATAAACACAGTTACTTAATAGGGGAAAAACAGAATAAACACAGTTACTTAATGGGGGAAAAACAGAATAAACACAGTTACTTAATAGGGGGAAACAGAATAAACACAGTTACTTAATGGGGGAAAACATAATAAACACAGTTACTTAATAGGGGAAAACAGAATAAACACAGTTACTTAATGGGGAAAAACAGAATAAACACAGTTACTTAATGGGGAAAAACATAATAAACACAGTTACTTAATGGGGGGAAACAGAATAAACACAGTTACAGAAAACATGTCAACATATCAATCAGAAAGAAAGATAACCGGCTTTATCTTTAGAATAGATTAGCCGAGCTAATTGTGAATTCAGAGTCCTGTTTAATCGAAAATGTTCAAACAATTGTCATCTCAATTAGAACACTGCAAAAGAAAAATAATTTTCTATTTCTCTCACAAGAAAAATAAAACTCCAATAAGTCTTACATTAGTTTGCAGGAAACGTCCGACAGTAGGTTAAAGTATATCATAGTTGGTTTTTTTCAGGCAGTACCATTTGTGTTGAAAAAAAGACATTAACATTGATCTTATGCATATTTTGTAAAAACAGGAAGAATAATTAATTCAAGATCAGAACATCTGGCAGTACAACCAGTTAGCATAGCAGATTTTGGAACTGCGGATGGGCGTGCTTCTCTCTCTCTCATCAATGAAATGATAGGTAAATATGATAATTACATCAGAAAAAAATATAAATTCAGTTTTCATAATGATCATTGAAGAAACTTCATACTGTAAGAAAGGATACTTTCACTTGTATGTATTCGCATTTAGATCTTTTATTTTCGCGGAGATTTTATCATCGCGAAATAAGCGAAAATTTCTGCTTCACGATTATTTTCACTTTAACTATAAGTAAGATTGTTTGAATAGCAAATTGACGACCGTAATACATTTCTTAATCGGATATGAAACATATCTCTTCAACAGGATTCGGTTTATTTTTTATATTTTTTATTATTGTAACCTTTTGTAAAATATATAAACAATAATTTATTATATTGATATAAATTAATAGATACTTCATAAATATTAATGTTACTTATTATTATTTTGTTACAGATGCCATACAAACAGGCCTGGGGCAGGAGCAGCCTATTCTATTGTACTATAATGATCAACCAATGAACGACTTCAATCTTCTCAGCAAAGCTATCCAAGGTATAAAGGATTATAATGCATAACGCTGAGAGTGATATTTGAAATTTAGTCATATCCATGCATATCCATATTTTTGTTCATTTTATTAATTTGAAGGCAGTATTCTATATAGAGTTCAGGTTTCACGTGCTCATAGAGCGAACGAAGATACATTCAGATGCAAACCCTGGACTATATTTCTGACGTGGTAAATGTGTTGATCCTGCTGGTTAACAGATGTTTTAACGCACTTTTCTTTTAAGTGATGAAATAACTAAAGATGTATTTAAGATAAAAAGGAAATCTGTAATATATATTTCTGATGTCTGCGTTAATCTTTAATGAAACAATCTGAAAAGGTATCAACTATGAAACGATAATGGACAAATCATTCTGATTAATTTTGATCTGAAATGAAATTTAGGAAACACACGTGATCCCGGACTAAATGTCACCGGTAGCGTCTACCCAGTAATTGTACCGCGGACTATGTATGAACAGTGTCTCCCTGATAATTCTCTCGACCTAGGAATATCCACTGTGGCTACACATTACTTATCTAAACAGTAAGTATCTAGAGAAAGAGAGGTATCTTCAATTGTTGTAATATTATATTTTATTATTGATAATTCATTATTGTCAGCTTCTACACAATTTTATGGTGATATTTTAATCCCATCATCAAAAAAAACATATTCTTTTTCAGGGTTTGTCAAATTAAAAACGGTATATATTTTGAAGAGGCGGATGACGGAGAACAGAACTTGATTAGACAACAAGGAAAAGTCGACTGGAGAGCTTATGTTATTTCTAGGGGACGGGAACTGAAACCAGGTATATATATACTGAGGTCGACATGAAGTATAATAATCAACAAACACCAAGCATAACGCATGTGGGTTAATGTTGCATTTATAATTAAAAAGAACAAAAAACATCATGTTTTAATATAAATTCAATATTTAATGATTTCCCGGTTAGTTCTGTTTGTTTTTTTGATCGGATTTTAATGTTAGGTGTCCAACGTCTTTATCGGGATGTTTTCGTCGTTCCTCGTGTTCTCGCGTGGTCACGTGACCGGCACGAAGGACTACATTAACACTTGGTCGGTAAATATGGCCAGAGCACCCGACCAACGTATTTTGTCGTACAAACAAATATGATACACTTATTCATCGTGCTAAGAAACCGAGAAAAAGTGCTGTACATTCTTCTATTTATTCAAGTATGGTTACATAACGGCGTTATAAACTGGTGTTAATTGAAGAAATGCCGATTAATTGACTACTTTTTAAGTAATTTTGACGATGTTTGTCATTTTCGTAAGAATGTACAGCACTTTTCGTTGCTCTCATACAATTACCTTTACGCTCGTACCTGTTTCATAAGTATTGATTTAGGGTAGTCGGGTGCTCTAGGACAATTCATAGAGCAAGTGTTAATGTTCATTCTCCAATATTGGAACTCTTCAGTGTTTTAAGTATCGAAATCGGCATATAGAAACGAACAAACGTTAATAAACGAATGCAATGGATCGTAATTAATTCAATTAATTATTTACAGATGATTTCCAAAGACATAAGGTATAGTTAGAAGTTTTCGGCTGTACACTTGCAAGTTTGTAAATTCGTCACTGTGATGAAACCACCGTCCTCGTCGTTGCCATGACAGCCGATCGAAGCTGCGATCACGAATGCACTGACAAAGTGAAAGTTGAAGTATTTTTCGCAACATGCGGTTTAAACTTAAAATTACAATCACATCTCATATTGATTGGGGTTGTTTAATCATACCTGATCAATTGAATTATCAGAAAACTAACAAAAACATTAAAAAACACAGAATGAAGCCTTCGTGTCAGGCAGTGCAGACACAACGCGGGATCTGTAAACAATGTGACGTCATTGGAATGTACAAGTTGCAACAATGTACAACAATGTATATTTTACATGAATACACTAATGAGCAACAAAACGGGACGCAACATTAACCCACATGCGAATACACCATTCCAGGGATTGATAAAAGGACAGCCATTATAAGATATATAATGACACGTATAGTAAGATGTTGTTATCAATTGGTCAACATCAGTATTCGAGACCTGGCATCAGTTCTAACTACCCAATAAGTCATGTGACATATCCCTTTACTCTTGGATACAATTTTGACATTCTTTGAACTCCTATCGGCTGGCTGTGGATCTTGGCCTACGCAGGTTAAGGGAGAGGGGCAAAACAAACGTGACCATGCCTTGAAATTTATTGAAACGCTGAGTACTTTTGCTTTTTGTTGTCTTTATTTGGCTTTGGCAACATAACAAAACATCATCTAATCTTATATACCGATATTAGACAACATTGATTCAAAATTTCTATTTCATTGAACCCAGAAGATTTCTTAAAAACGCGTTGCAATATCAATTTTAGGCCACCATCATCAGATGCTGAGATGTTCGTTGGTTGTGTCCTATGCATTTCAAGTCAGGTAAAAAAAAGACGGGTGATTATCCTGGATTTTCACATATTGTTTTAATTGTTTTTTCTCAGAAATCCCCCCCCCCCTCCTTGAATGGTGGCAGTCAACAACCCTCTGGAGTCTCACCTTGGTTACAGATTTCTTAAAGCCCGTTCTGATGTTTGTGCTGTAGCAAAAACACCTTTCTAGTCATTGTCTTGATGAACTAACATTTTGTTTTATTCAGGAGGATTTCTTATAACTTTAACCATCTCGTCAAACGATAAAGGCGAGTTGTCGTCGGTGTTTGAAAATGGACTTTCCCTACTGGGCAGTGTCATGTCTGACATGGCCAGAGAAGGAATAATCACACAGGTTTGTAAAATGATGAATGGCTTTAGGTGATTGAGTCAAAGTTATGATGCTGAGCTTTGTTATAATTTGATTCAGGTCAAATGATTGGAAAATAAACAACAAAACAAAAAACAGGGTTTTGACAGATATAGG
>NC_047027.1:35772746-35891233 GCF_902652985.1 Pecten maximus | reverse complement strand
GGGAATCAATTAAACAGTCATATTCATTGCATTGAAGTTACCATTTATATTTCAATTGAACGTATCAACATATAGAAGGAAATAGATAAACTTATACTTTAAAATTTTAAATGTGCCTAAGACTAAATCTAGAGGGTTTGGACCAAAATGTTTTCTGTATTGTTAAGGCGATTTCTTTTCGATTTTTTTTTTTCTTTTTTCCTAATCAATTTTCTTGTTCCTATTGTCTCCCTTGATACAGAAATATAACCAGGGGCTTGCAATAATAGGAGTTTGCTACTTTCCGCAGGGCCCGTTTTCGAAAAGGCATCGATAAACAAAATTTTAGATATGGTTTTTAAAAAAATTTGCAGGTAGAGCCGAAGGGGCCCCCACTGGAAAGGAAAAGTGAGTATCCTCGTAAAAAAAAATCTAAGAAACCGCAAGTTTTGAACTATCGTCCGTCAAAGTGTGAGAAAAATCTCTAGTTTTGAATTGATAAGTAATATTTGGGTTTCTTCTGTAAAAAGGAGTTTTACCTTAAGAATAAATTTTGTAAAAAATATCTAGATATTCACATTTATTATTAATGGAGAATTTTTGGTTTCATTAAACTTTGGTTTCCCACTTTCTATTTCAAAAATTTGAAATATTTAACAACGGATCCCTTAACCTTTGACAGATACAGTCAGATACCTAAACATACATAGGGATCGACTATACACCACTTACGTATCGGATAGTTAACGTTTCCCTTTTGCTTCCAAGTAGCTGTGACGTAGCTCATATGATTGGGATTTTCGGTCAGAGGGTAAAATCCATCTCGTATTGTTGAACTTTTTAGGTCAATCTTTCTTCCCTTTTCTCTTTGTTCAGGCGAATGATGGCATATTCAACGAAGATTTGCATTAACCCTATCAAATTATAGAAAAATTTTGTAACTTCATTAATATGTTTTGTTTTCAAATAATTAAGTTTTGGGGGATCAATTTCTACGGAAAAAATATGTTCTATATCGTGTATAATTACCAATATATTATGATAGGCTATTTATTTTAATTTGTATAATTACCACATAAAGATTTATTCAACAATAATATTTTTGACGAACGCGTTTACTATTAAGCTATATATTATATATTTCAAAAAAAATGACCAAATACTATTAAAGTGTTCATGTCCGTACATCTTTAACTATCGAATGGAACAGCTAAAGGATAAACAAACAGACATTTACCTTATTTCATGGAAGGTTTTTTTCACGGGACAACGTTACAATATATTTAAACCAGCGGGAACCGTTCATTTTCATCGTTAAGTTTTAAAAACAATGAATATAGAAATGAAATTTTCGTTTTCATGGTAGCTTTAGGATTTCTTTGCTGTTATTAAAAAGAACAGGGCAGTTGTAAACAAAAAATTAAGGAAATCAAATGATTAACCCTGGGAAATATTTCTAGGGGGAAAAAAAACATACTTATATTTTAAATATGTTTTCCCTCATACACCTAAAAAAAAAGGCTTACTTTAAGGTGGGATTTTCGGATATGTTTTATATCGTTTTATCCATATCCTTTTTTTGAAAACCAAACAAAAATTACCAAAAATTTTGACGAACCTTACATAGCAATTTTTAAAAAGACCTTTTAAAATGTTTGTCTTCATTTATTAAATGGGGGGGGGGGGGGGGGGGGGGGGGGGGGGGGGGGATTTGTTGGATGGAAAACAACAAGGAAAAAATCAAAATTGTAAGTCAACTTTATATACGTTCCAAATTTCCCATCACTTTTTCAACGTGACATTTAAAAGCTCCGTAACCCTCCAGGGATTTTAAAATAAATTTTTTTTTTCCAAAAAAAAAATTAATCTACAAAAAATACAACATATAGGGTAATAGGTTTTCAAAACCAATAGTCTGAAAAAAACAATCACCCAACTCAAATGCCAAAACAAACTTAACATAGGTTTGTATTAAAACAAATCTTATTAGAGCAACCAAGACCAATTGTTTTTTTCCGACCTTTATTTAAAAAACGTTTTGGATTATTTCAAAAAATTTTGGATTGATTTTGGGACGAAGGTTTTTTAACAAAAATATATTAGGGCTGAATCACCCATTTTAAAACAAAAAAAAGTTGGTCTTTCAGCTAATTTTCTCAGGGTAGGCCTTTGGATAGTGTTTTCCGTGTATTCCCAAAAACTATGGTTTGTTTAACAATTAGGAACTTTGGAAAAAACAAATGGGGAAATTTAAAGGAAAATTTATCAATCGTTTTGAGTTGGAACATCAGGTTAACCTTCGGTATTTTAAATAAATTTTTCTCCTTCAAGACAAATTAATCAAATCCCGCTCCACATTTTTATTTGCCTAAAAGGCTCAAAAGGTAAAATCCCTACCCACAGCCTGCAAAAAATATTTTTAATTGGGGGGTCCCATTACGTTTGCCAATTAAGGTTCAACATGACAGGTTACTCTGGTGGGATTATAACTTAAATTCATAATTATTTATACACTATTATCATTGTTTTTTTTATTTGTTTATGTTTCTTAGATAGGTTTTATGCCGAAGGTTAAATGCTTGGCATTTTTATGACAGGCAATGTTACTTCTTTCACATTAACTGCAGATATACGTACCAACTTTATATACCTTATAATCATAATATACATATAGATATCCACAAAAATCTAAAGACCTAAAAAGATGAACAAGGTGCATTATCTCACGTTAATAATCGCGCATATGCGATAATGTTTTGCTTGTTGCCCATTAGTGTATTCATGTAAAATATACATTGTTGTACTTTGTTGCAACATGCGCATTCCGATGACGTCACATTTTTTACAGTTCCCGCGTTGTGTCTGAACTTCACTATTTATGAGATATGATAAAAAAAAATCAAACAGTATAATGTATGAATGAACATTAACGAAATCTACATGCTAAGCATAAGATTTCAACTTTACCATTGTCAGTGCATTCGTGATCTTGGCCGAGATCGGTTGTCATGGCAACGATAAGGACATTGATTTTACCACCGATGAATCTACAAATTTGTAAATATAATCGAAAACATTCTACACGATATAAGATATACTTTTTGGAAATTACTTATTAAAAGTTCATCGAGATTAATTCCAGTCGTGTATCAGCGTGTGTTCGTTTCTATTGCCGCATTCGGTAAGGAATACACTGAATTACAATGTTGTCCTTAGTGCCGGTCACGTGACTACGTTGATAAGTAGAAACTAGTGCAAGTACCGGAAAAGATACCTTGGGTTCGTATCAACCCAATCTTCATACAAAAACGTGTAGAACTAAGGGGTAAAATATCGAATGAAAATTGAGAAACGATACCGATAAAAACAAGCAATTTCAAAGAGCAAGGTTTCATTTGAAATATATGTGTTTCCGATTGTTAAAACATCGGGGTAAACGATCTGTTAGGTTTTTAAATCATCATAATAAATAAATCAAAATTCTAATGATATTTCGAATCAGCGTTTGATGTATTTCTGGTTTCTACGCATATATCATTCATCTAACTGTGAAAATGAATATGAAATAATTAGATTATGAAAATCATTTTTCAGAATAACGTGAAGAGTCCGTTTAAACAATAATAAAAGACAAATTATTACTGACGTTTATCCCAATAGTATCTGTTGATATTTTATTCCTAATCTTGGTTAACATATAATGTTACACTGCTAAAAGTTATTTTAAGAATTCATTTAGGAAAAATAATCATGAATTTATAAAGAGTGCAAAGACAAGTTCGCCCTAAGATGGATTACCATACCTGTCATAATGGTGGAGATCATCCTGAGAGTATCCACCTGAACATCATAAGGCAAATTAATCATACTGCCAATCCAAAGTATCAGTTTAGGGCCTTTAAATTGCCTAAAACAGCCAAATAGAACAGACAAATATGGATTTAATACCTTGGTTATAAGTCAAATCAAATTGGTTTATATCCTGGACAAGATCACTTATACATAACATAGAGGTCTACTAAAATCTACCAACGGGAAATCATCAAATCTCCAATCTGTCGCGCAGGCGTTGCCGTTGAATTGAACTGTCGTGCCGTGTGTTCGTGAAACGCTATGTGGACGGCCGATCCTGATACGACCAGTTCGTCTATGACCATTACATATTAATGTGGCTAACTCTTAAGTCTCAATTTACATGATTGGTTGAACTGGCCCAATTAATTTCGTCACGTGGTTTGAATCATCCATGGCTATTATCTTTATAAAATATTTAATTTTTTCATTACAGGCAAATCTGTTCTGCAGAGCTTATTTAATGAGTTTCATTTTTTCTTGGGTATAAAATTACACCATGAATTCATTTATACCAAGATTATATTTCAGAACATTATTATGATTTAGTATTACTATGATAAACATATACGGTCGCAACTTACTTCAGTTGCTCTACTCCTTGTTGATAGTCCGCACCTATAGGTGTAACTACGAGCGAGTCAGCATATTCTTCTCTCAGTTTCTTTGTCGAATTCAAAAGAAATTCTAAAAAAAGAAAATAATAAAAATATTTAAAAGAATTTGACGATTATCAATTTAATCGTCGATATCAACTACATGTATGTTACTTACCTCTAGAAATGTCAACAGGAAAAAACGAAAGGTTCTGTTGTCTTTTCAGTAGCTCATCTATAACATATCTCGTTTTGGAACAGTCTCCACTTCCGAGGTCAACTAAGGTAAAGTCATATGGAACCCGAGGAATTATATCCTGTAAAATGGTAGAGAAATTTTGCAATTTCTGTAAGCATTTTATTAAATGGTAATGTTTTTAATATAAATCATGGATTTTAAGTGTCACCATAAATAATAATAGTCACGCATACCAACGCTATCATTGTTAATTGTACAACATTTTCCCGTTTGATCGTTCGTGTAAATACGAGCTTTCTGACAATCAGTGTTGAAGAGTGCGCGCCATCCTCTGCTTATTTACCAAAGTATTCAACCTAGCAATGATGTTAAAAATATACTTTTTTTTTGGTATGGGATATAATTTTAACACGGTATATCATAACATGACCGTGCAATACAATTGTATGTGCTTGGTAATAAGTGAAAGACGGCAAAGATAATGGTTATTGTGGGCCAGTTTTCAAATAAGCAAAATGAAAAGCTTATATTCATAAAATACATTTACAAAATCACCTGCACATGTTGTTCCAAACCTGAAGTTTGACTTTTTGTCAAATAGTATCCACCATTTTTCGTGACAGCTGTAAGGTTAAGTTCCGATCCAGTCTTGTCAAAGTTGTACCACGTCGGGATGTATTTCCGACTACCTGATGTCAGCCCCGTCACCAGGCTTTGCTTTCGGTCATCTGCCATTTTCTTCATATATACAAAATATTTAAAAGAAACATTTTGGGCGTGTATATTTTATTCCAGTGAATGTCCAATTATTAAATACATAACTAAAATTTGAAACAAGATTTTATTTTAAATATATTAAAATATAATGTTATTGATATTAACCTCAAACTGTCCAATAAGTATTTCTTGCAAAATATCTAACCTGACACCATGGCACCCCACGATCTTGCCCCTGGTTTATAAGACAGGTAGACAGGTGAGTGCAAAAATTGACCGTTTTTTATGTCAAGATCTATTAACCATTTGTCTTGGTATCTTGTATTTATGTTTAGCTGTTGAATAAAGAGATCATAAATAGAAGGACTATATTTCTTATTTGTTAATACACGATAAATATAGACAGGGCAATGAGGAAGTATAATATTATAGATATGGCGTCAAAGGGCTGCTCAAAGTCTATCAGTAACAAAAGACCAGGAGTATTTGTTTCCTCAGCATATTGTTAAAGATCATTTAAATGCCTAATGTTTTCATCAATAAATCTACCTCTGAGGAATCCTTTTTGGTTTTCGTGGATAATTTTATTCGGAACAGATTTTAAACGTAGTGCTAAAACATTTGATAATATTTGATATGAGAGATTCAAAAGAGATATAGGTCTCCTGTTTTTCAAAACTTTTCTTTTTTGTTACCTTGTGGCAGAATGGAGACAAAACCTTGTTTTTGTCTATGTGTTAACTCCCAACGTTCGAGTCCCATTAGTAAATTCTTGGTACTCGTTAAAATTTCGATATTTTGTAACACTCAAGAAATATGTGCGATAAAAAACGAGAAAATATTCCATTTCTATTTTTTTAAAATAATTAACCGACAAATATGGTAACGATATATGACTCTATAACTGTCCCATTGTGCGTATATGTTGAATTGATAGTAACTGACACGTGTAGTAAAAGTAACAAAATAACTAACGAACCGCTGTATCAAGTTATTTGTGACCGTCTTGCGTGTAGTTAAATGAGAGTCAATGTCGATGTAAACACAGCCGCATGTCTCCCTCAAACTCGTAAACTAATACAGATTCATGCTCATTAGTTATAACAAACGCATTTAATGATTACAGCTCACACTTCAATTGTAATTAGTAAAGTCAGAATTCCATTTTATCTGCCTATTGATCAGATGCAACTACCGTGACGGCCTGTCAATGAGGTCTGTCGTGGTGGTATTCAAATTGAACGATATATAAAACAATGGTTTAACGTTGCTGAAATTTAATAGTTTCTTTTCAAATAAAGCGATATATCAAATTAAGCGATTTTAAACTAACTGATGAAACAATACAAAGATAAAGCCGGCGTGTTTATTTCACTTCAAATAAACGATATTTCAATATATCGGATTTCAAATTAAGTGGGTTCGACAGTATATGAATTTTTATATTATTGTTACTATGTGAGCAAATAGTTAAATACATGTTTAGAGAATTTCAGGATTAAAATTTCTTCTTTTTTTATTATGCAGATTTCATTTTTTTTTCTGTCGTCATAGAGACATAAAAAGCTGACAATATCCAATTTAATTTACATACAAGATCTATAAACGATTACATAACGGCTGCGACTGGCTTAATATGTCTGTGCAAAAAGAGTATATAACATTGCATAATTCATATTTTATATACATTTGTATAATGTAACCTTTGACAATGGTTAGTTTACTGCTTGTTTACGGCGTTGCAAAGCATCAAACAATTTTTTAACCTGATGTCAAAGGCATTTTCTAAGTTAACCTTAACTTTGAATTGAATTGAATTGATATGGTATTTGCAGTAGGTATATCGGAAGACGGTAACTCTGCCCAAACACATGCTCGTATTCTCCTTGTACTTTTTCAGGTGCCTCCATCAGCAAGTCTATATTGTTTTTATATTCTACCTTCGTATATTCGAGTTTGTGTTACATTATTGTTTCGATAATATATAGAGGATATCTAACGGTGTCTTCAGTAATACCAAATATATTTCACGAGTGGGGCTAATATTTTGATATTTTTCACGAGTGCGCAGCACGAGTGAAAAATATCAAAATATTAGCCACATGAGTGAAACATATTTGGTATTACTGAAGACACTGTTAGATATTCTGTTTATTACATTTTTTATCAACGAAAAACCTACCCCGTATGCTAACTAGGCCTACAACGAAAGTTTGTATACGTTTACAAGTAGTTCCCCCTGTCCAGGTGCTGACATATATGTCAGGCTTTCTGATTGGTCAATTATTTTGGTATTTTCTAATCATTAATTTGATTGGTCAAATCAGCAAAAGTGATATTTTTCACTAGTGAAAAATATCACTTTTATAGAATGAATAATTTTTGGTATTTCACTGGTAAAAATGTAATAAATCCGTATTCTGTGTTTACCTAAACATGAATAGAAGGGAATGATTACGTAGTAGGTTATCTCGTTTATGTGCAGAGAGACCGAGACATGTTAATTAAATATTGGTAAGTATACATCGAAAACTGTCAAAATAAAATAAATAAATAAAAATTAAAAAAATCGAGACACCTATTTCAACGAAAATGTATTTACCTTGGAAGTCGGATACACATGGGACACAGCGAAAATTGTATTAGCGATGTAGTTGTATACCTATCGCACGTTTAATGGAGCATGTTTTCAGTCGGAGCAGTGATGCAGTTCGGTGACATTTCCCACATTTAATGACCATATGGTTGAGTAATTACTATTCAAATATGTTTGCATACATAACAACAGAGGAAAAATGACATTTCGAGATGTTGCGGAATTTATAAACATGTATGCAAAACTTCTCAGTATAAATTACAGATGTTACGCTATTTACATATATATTATGCAAATGAAAGTCCCGTATATTCTGAGGCTTCCAAGTATTATAAAGAAGCTATAGCATTCAATTATATTGATATGACCTACATGTATGGAATTGATATTTGAAATAAATACCACTTTTGCACTAGAAAAGGCCTTGTATGCAAAGGAATCATGCATATTTAGTTTAAAACGAACTTAGCTACCAACAACATATTTTATTGTCTACCAAAATTGGTAGGTGGTACATTACAACTGTTGAACAACAGTCCGTTTATAACACACGTGGAATGAAATGTATATGCGCTTTGATTGGTTGATACTGTGAACTCTGACCGGGACTACTTGTTAATCACTTGATTCATGGCGGTTTGATTGACTGGCACGTGAAGGCCGCTTGACGCATTCGCGGAATTGATTACACACAACAAAGGGGGCCGCGGTGGCCGAGTGGTTAAGGTGTCTCGACACTTTATCACTAGCCCTCCACCTCTGAGTTGCGAGTTCGAAACCTACGAGGGGCAGTTGCCAGGTACTGAACGTAGGCCGGTGGTTTTTCTCCGGGTGCTCTGGCTTTCCTCCACCTCCAAAACCTGGCACGTCCTTAAATGACACTGGCTGTTAAAAGGACGTAACACAAAAACACACCAAATACACACATAAAACAGTTTGAACTTGTTTTTCTGATGACTAATTGACATGTGGATTTTTGATCAAGTTAACACTTTGAAGATAATAGAATTGTTAATTTTTGTATGATTTGCTATTAATTAAATTAATTTAACTACAGGTCATATCCTTACGTCCCAAATGATATAATAAACACAGTGCTCGAGGGTAAATATATACTTTTACAAGCTTGTGTTTGAAACAGGTCACACAAACTCATGGTTAAGCGAATGCTTTTTAAAACTTTGGAAACACAATTAAACGAGAGTGAAAGAAATACCACAAACAATAACCAATCATTGTGTTACCATTGATACTGTAAACATGAAATATCATTGACAACGACGATTGTTTGATTTTGTGTGGGTTTAAGGTCAATCGACATTTAAAGGCATTTATAGAGATAAATAACTCTAGGAAATCACAGTCATAAAACAACCATCCCAAACGTTAATTAAAGAAGTCGTGATCATGTTTTAGGTATTTAACGAGGTAGGGTGGTTAACTGGACACCTTGAGGAAAACAAAGCATATAGAAAGTAAAACGCGTGGAAGATAATCTGAATACTGCTTGCTGGTAAGAATGTTAACCCATATAGCATGATTATAAGAGGCGACTAAATTTGGAATCGTATTTTCCCTTTCCTTTCAAAAAACTTCTTTTCTCTTCCTATTGCCTCCCTTGACACTACTCAGTTTCAGAAGAGAACATAATCATATCTTAAACCTGACCTTTAACTTATTGGGCGAGCTCCTTTGTATAACTTTTTATTTCATTTGTATGTATTCGTTTTGTTCAAAAGGAAAGGAACTAATGGTGTAAAAATAATAATCCAGATGACTTTGAGGTGTTAAAAAAACATTTAATGAAAGATTTCAAAATCATGCATGATTGCAATATCCCTGAAGAGCTTATCATAAAATGTGTTTTTACCCTGTGTACACCGGATCATGGAGCAGAATGGTAAGTTATTTCATTGATAAAAAAATATTTTCAATTTTCATCTTAAAACTAATGGAACAAACAGTAATCTTCGATAAATGTGTCGACTGTTTAACGCTCACATGCAAATCTAGGCCAATTCCGTGTCCCATTCTCAAAGTGAAAACCGGGGTGTTGTCAACCAATAGGTATATTAACGAACTTTGATCGTTTTTTCCGATATGTTTAAAAAGAAATGGTATGATTTTCTCTTCTCAGTTTTTGTTTAAGATCTTTTTGCGTTGTACGAGATGATATTTGAATACAATATGCTTTTTCGATTTGTTTGTATAACGGTCATTCAAATGCATTCTTCTCTTGATCAGGTGGAAAAGTGATCTACAAAGACAAGAAACATAGTGTACCTTCAATTTCAGGATTATGATGCGATTGCGAGGATGTCACTTGAAGCTTTGCTTGTTTCAATTAATGAGAGGCAAGAAAGACAAAACAGTTTCCAAATACATCATTGGTAACAGTAAAATGGCGGTACTTCCGGTTGCATTTTCATTATTGGTTTTCTTCCAATCCAGAATTATAGTATGGAGATTAACGTCTTATAAATAGGGAAAATCTAAGGCGATTTGATAAGCATATTTATGTTTGTTTCACGCCTGTGCATATTGTAAATGGCTAGTATTCTTCAGGTGAGTTCACATTTTGATTATCATCATTATGATATTCATCATCTACCGTAACAATCGTGCCCTTGGAATATCCAAACTTGAATTATACTACAAATGCTTCTCTGGGAATGTCAATATGATAATCAAGCAGGAGTTATCGCTAAATACTATAAAATCACCAAATCACAATCTTTTATAGTAGATATGATCGCATGTTAGCAACATGTATTGTTGAATATATAATCTGAAAATGTTCTTTAATATTTTCAAAACAAAACCAAACATAAAAAGTAGTTTTCGGTCGTGTTCCGCAACGATTAACCAAAGGCTATGAATTAAAGGATTAAAAAGAAAACGTCAACTCTATTAACAAGAGGTTTTGATATGATGCACTTCAAGTTTCCTAGATAACAATTCCACGGGAGTGGATGTGTTGCCTTCGCAGAAAGTTGCTGGATTAAAAGAGTTATTTCAAGAAAACACATGTTCTATTCATAGTAACAGTAACAATTACCTTTGACCTTTGGAACAGTAAAAAAACCATGCAAGCTCTTGTGGTAAGGAAATACTGCATGAAAATTGAATTTGGTCGTCAGGAAGAAACTTTAGTAGTCACAAACAAACACATTTTCTATTTTTACTAACAGTGACCTTTAACCTTCGAACCTTAAAAAGCAATCCCAGGAAAGCACTTTTTTATAAGAAAGATATGCATGAAGTGTGAGTGTGATCGGCCAAAGATAACTTAAGTTATTGCACGAAAACCACAGACGCCGCCGACCCCGACATAGTCACTATATTGCACCTGTTTTTTGCAGATGAAACAAAATGCTAATGTAATGTTATGTAGCGACATGTCATTATTGAAGATCAAGTGCATTACATTGGGCATAACATCGGTCAATGTTAATAACCGTATCTTTATTTTATAATTCTAAAAAAGAAAATAAGCATTTGATTCAATATTATTCTCCTTCACGACTGAGTATTTAATACTACATTTATGTACAAATATTCTTTCAGAAATGTCCAAATTACTGCACATTTGGGATTTAATATCAGTATACAATTATTGTTTTCGGTCTAACCGTAAGATCTTCAGAAGAAGACTTATATAGGCCTAGCCCATTGTCTCATTCTTTTGACAATACTGTACATTATATGTGTATTGCTAATAACATATTTTGAAACTAAAAAAAAATTTCGGTGTTACATTTATTTTTTTCATGTGAAATAAAATTGAATTGTTCATGCATTATTTTGTTTCCACATAAAAGTGTAAGTCTACATTCCAGGTTCTCTGTGGTATTTTTTTACTATCAGTTTATGTGTCATATACCTCCATGCTCCTGTCTAAAACATGGATCCAGGGAAATACCATGAAAAGTTACTTACCTTGAAAATCTGATAAATCAACACAGAGAGAAGTGTGATAGCGATGTGGTCGTGCTGCTTTCGCACGATCAGTAAAGCTATTGTTCAGAAGGACTACTGATAGGTTCGATGACATTCCCAATAACAATATGGTGTTATGTATTAAATATCAAGACAGTTTGTTTGCATACATAACAACAGAGGATTAATGACATCTCGGGGTTTTACATATCAATTCCGCACATGAAAATCCCACATATAAATCATTTTATTTTGTTTAACGTCCTATTAACAGCCAGGGTCATTTAAGGCCGTGCCAGGTTTTGGAGGTGGAGGAAAGCCGGAGTACCCGAAGAAAAATCATCGACCTACAGTCAGTACCTGGCAACTACCCCACGTAGATTTCGAACTCGAAATGGTATATATTGACCTGCATGTGACCATCTATCCAATCAGAAAAACGGGAAAACGCGGTATATTCAATTTTACTTGCCTATATGAACAGCTATAGTCGTTTATATGCTAAATGCATGTAGTGATCCATCCCGGCCAACAAGCATGATAACTATAAGTTAATTCAACGTTTTTTCGCAATTGATGTAAGATAAATAAAGTCGGTGATTGGCCTAAGTACGTTCTTGAATCAAATGAAATGAAAACTTATTTAGATCTTATATAAATATATATAAATGTGCTATTTACAAATTTGTAGAATCTTTTTAAGTTATACACTGATGACATTTCGACTTGATCAAGAGAGAGTAGCAACATCATTAAACTAATATGTAATAGATTCTACTATTCTGAATCAAATCATTTGACTCCGCAAAGTACCGTGTATCAAACAGCCCTTACCAAAGCTTACGTTACAGGTATATATCACTTTATTTAAATATGATCACCAGTATTGCGCGTTTGAAGTGAATCATTTTACAACGTACCTCGTTACAGCCTGACACAATTACTTTATAGATTGCATTTCGTGATAATATTTAATATTGCCTGATAATTCAATAAGGCAAACGCGTGTCACTTACATGGGCTATTCCGTTTTAATATGATACCTTCATTTTATAAACAAAACTATTTAAAGATTCATACATAGTAATCAGCCATTTATTGGATATCAATAAGTATAATAAGTATAATGATGTTCGTTGACTGCAGTGCTACATTGTACACAGCAGTTAAAAATTACTACTCGACACTTTTTACACATATCAAGTGATTTAGCTGCGCCTTTTGCTAGTATGAATTGTTTTTTTTTTTTTGTTTTTTTTTTTTTACAATTTTGTTACCATGGAAGCAAATACAATTTTAGAGAATTGGAGGACTAAAATCAAAAACGCATTTCTCTTTAAGTAGTACGTACATACATAATGATTGCCTTGATTTTCTTCTGTTATTGCAATGAATATTTCATTTTTGATTTCTGCTGTCGTCATCTACATTTCTTTTCAAATAGGTTGAAAAATAATAACTGAATTATTAGGCTGTCTTGTCATGGTAAGTTTGACAGGTATATACAACAAAACATCGGGGACAAAGGAATCAGTAGTATTTTACCTCATTATAGCATGTATCATAGTAAGGCTTGTGTTGACTTTTTCTACAACGAATTGTTGTATATAGATAATAATTCGAGCGGTGAATGACATCTACAATCACAATCTAATATATGCTCGTTATTAATTGCATGTATTGTCTTCTAATTTCACAATTTTCAAAAGAAACTCAATATAAAATGTCATTTTCAGTCATGGTTCCGCAGTGATTTTTTTTAACCATAAGCGTCAACTGTATCAATCAACAGTTACATAATGTACTTCCAATCTTATAGTAAAAAGTGGAGTTGTTTTGTAAGGTGATTAGCGACATGACATCAATGGAGATCAAATGCATTAACATGGGCATTACATTGGTCAATGGTAGTGGTGTCTATACAGATATTTATTTCGTACAAAAGACAATTATGTTTTTATCAAATGTAGTATTTATGTGGATATTATTATCTTCTAAAATCATCACTAGTGAATATCCTTATTCCACATTTCTACAAATATTCTTTCAGAAATGTCTCAATTACTGTACATTTGGTATTTAATATCAGTATATAATTATTGTTTTTGATGTTACTTGTCGTTATTAGATATAGCCCCTATGTGACCGGGTGGGGTGTCCTGCTGGGTGGGTTCGGCAGTATGCTTCAGTGAGGTAGCACTATAAATCGGCATAAGTTCCGGACTATCACAAGGAGACTTTACACGAACATACCGCAGCCTCCCAAATCACACATATGTACTCACCACACGCATGTATATCGCAAGCGGGGGAGGCCGCCCTTAAATACCTGAGCTGTTGATAGGACGTTAAGCAAATAAAACCAAACCAAGCCACGAAAAAAAGTATGTAGATAAAAGTTTTTATGTGTACAAATAAAATTTACCTGTTAATGTAAGGTTATGATTAATTAGATTTTATTTAAATATCAATCATTATGATCAAATAAAAATACTTACACGATAATATGACTAAAGACTGATATTGTCAGAGACGATTAGTCGTAAGATCTGTGATTGACAGCATTTGTCAGCACCGTGATGGTACGCATTTTTCAGAGCTGTTAATTTAAAAGTGTGTATTTCAGAGCGTGTTTTTCAGAGTATTTGTATTCCGTAGTGAGTATTTCAGAGATTGTGTATTTCACAGTGAGTATTTTAGAGTGTTTATTTCAGAGCGTGTATTTCTAAGTGTGTATTTCAGTGATTGTGTATTGTGCAGTGAATATTTTAGAGTATTAATTCATCATTTATATTTCAGAGTGTGTGTGTCAGAGTGTATATTTCAGACCGTGTATTTCTAATTGTATATTTCAATGGCAAAAGCCCGTTATGAGATGTATCTTCTATAAACAACGAAGGTATGAAAACCTAATATTAGATGGCATTCGAATGGATTGTATATCTTGCGTAATATGATATAATCCGTTCATGTGTATCGCTTTCAAGTAAAACAATGATGTTAAATATATATAAATAATGTATGCCTTTAAAACCTATCGTCTCACAATAAAGCGATTTCTAGAAAAACTATGATTATGATAAACCTTTATCCTTTTTAATGAAACTTCACTGAAAACCTGAAATCGGGATGATTCGCTGACGAAATATAGAATAAAAAACATTGCCGTTCGATCCGGGTTTTTTCCTTGGTGTCGTTTAACCGGTTGTACAACAACAAAAATCGCGTGTTTCTGTCCATCACTCCAGGTGTTGGAGAGTTGGAGTCCAGCTTTCTGTACAACGTTTTGCAACTGCTTCATTGTATATTTACAGCTAAATCCGACACCTTCGTGGAAATAAAGCCGTTCTCCTTTGGTCATTATCAAGTAGATACCAAGTCCAGCTGTAGCGAAATGATCTAATATCATTATGTATTTCATTTTTCATATTTCATATGTACAATTTTAAATTTTAAATTCAATTGCAAGTTAAAACTTAGTAAGGAAAAATTGCACAGATTAACGGCACTAAAACCATGTTTATTACTAGTGCTAGGCCGATAGTTGTGTCTAGGAGGTCGGAATGAAGAATTATACCTGCTGCTCCTAATGCATGATAGTCAGAAGTTACTAAATTTTAAATATTATCATTTCTCTTCTATATATGTTCAACTTTCTTGGTCCTATTTTCTCACCTGACACTACCTTGTGTTTGGCACATAGTTATGCGTTCGCCTGTATTGATGCTATGGATTATATCCCCTGGCCAGAACATACCAGAGTTCATATAAAAGGCAGTTGCCTCTCCTACTTAACGCTCGCTATTTTGGTAGTAGCACTAATAACAATACTTAAATAGTAGATATTTCAGGAAGAGCTAAGATGGTCAATTGAAATGTTAAAAGAGTCAAAACCTACGAAGACGAAACTATGGAACTTTAGAGATATGTTTGCTCAATCCATTATGTGCGGATTAATTTCGCAAGGAAAAGCACCACTTCAATTTAAATGATGTATTTAGTTACGTATAGGATCTTTAACAGGTTCCTTTGCTTCCAAGTAAGTTACCACGTAGCTCATATGATTGGGATTTTGGTAAGAGATAAAATCCATCTCATATTTAAATTTGAGGTCAATCTGGCTGCCTTCCTCTTTGTTCAGTCGACTGATTGCATATTTAATGAAGCGTTGCTGTAACCCTAAAAAATATACGTAAGCTTATATAACGACCGTTATGAATTATTATATAAATGCTTTTCAAATTTTTGTAAAAAAAGACTGGTGATAGTACATTTATAAGCTTTATTACTGCCGAGTCGGTACTATGCGTTAAGATGTTGACAAAATCATTGATAAGGGCTATAGTATTTTAGTATTTTAAAACATACAAGTCTAGTATGAAATATAAATATGAGAAATCCATATTAATCTGGTAATTTTGATTGACAAAAAGAATCAGCATCTTACAAGTTTATCCTCAAACTAGAGGTTGCTAATTTTAGTATATCTAGATAATCATGAATAAATAGTACAAACATTTCTTTTTTTCTGATGTACTGATATACAGTACTTAGACTACATATCGACTTCCATTCCTGTTTAGTTACATAAATCCACTGATCATTACAATTCACTTTCATTAGAAAAAGGGACTATTACAACCGCTCATTCTATCATTATGTCGTTGTCAAACATATGTTTATGCTATTATTACATTATTTTATGTGAAATTAAAAACTAAAATGTTTCCTATCCAATTCAATATGTAACTTCAATGCTTATTATTTTATGCATATATATAATTCAGCTGTTTTGATTTAACGTAACGTTCATCAATGTGTATACATTGATAAATATTGTTGACGTGGAGAAATGCCTTTGTCATTTTCCACCGGTATAAAATCCATTAAATTTCATTCTATTTATTAAGTCGTAATTATCAATGACTACGTATCAATATGTTCTTGTTATGTAAATAAAATAAAATATATTTTGATATACATAACTGTGTGCTTTATCATTATTTACACCATATCCATATAAGATACAACAAGAAATTTTACTTTCCATTCCTTATTTTCATAGACTGAGGTCAAAATAAAAATCAAATACGGAGTTGTTCAAGACATACGGCATAAATATTCACAGCCTTTTGAACAATAATAACCATGCTTGCATGAACATTTATAAACAAAAATCACCCGTAGATAATTCAACAACTATAAAGATATCAGCCAACGATTTGAAAAAATATTCATAATCAACACGATATTTTTGACTGGTGGGTACATATTTTTAAAAACATTGAACAAATACCATTTCACTGTTCGTGTCTGTACATTTATTAACAATGAAGGAAAAGTTCAAAAAAAAAAAAAAAAAAAAAGATCACCTCCATCGTCATGGTAGGCTTTAAGAATGGCGTCTCTATCCTGTGTGATATCAGCAGAAAAGACTAGTCGGCATTTGTCTGAAAATAACGTAGACGTAGATCACAATTAATTTAAAATTACTGAATTGTTGATTGCATGAGTACGTACATACTGTATATACCATATACTTATACTATACGCCGATACAGACGTCCAGACATAAAAAAATTTCATTAAAATCTCCAAAGCCGAAAATTAATAGGTTCTTGTATTAGAATGCGTAAATTATCGAAATATAACCGAACAATGGTTCGGTTCACATTCAACGAAAACCGTTACTATACCTATATATGTTCTTTGATTATTTCAGTAATTTTTGTCAGGGTTAATTTTATCTTTTTGTTCAAACCGATATCTAGACATCTATGAGTTAGTACTTAACATATAGTTACGATTAATGTAAAAATGCTTTCATTTGAAGTTCACTTTGGGCTGTACATATACATCTTGACGTATGTATTGATATATAGCATTATGTGTTGTATACAGTTGGTACGTTTACGTTAAAGATGCTTCAGCGCGCGACAGCCTATTCACTGCCTGTTACAAAATTGCATAAATTTGAACATACGGTAAGTAACACTGCAAAATAGGAGAAAAAGCAGAAAAAGTCCTGATAATAATCACTTTAAAACTTAAAGTTATAATCCGAACAAATTGGCAAATGTATTAGGATTTGTTACTATGACATTTTTCACCAAGTGTCGACAGGGTGAACGGACATTTGACCAATCAAGGCATAAGCATAGTTGTCACCACACCCATTGTTCTCATAGTCTTTCACGTTGTCATGAAAATGTTTTATATCTAAAGATTACCCTACCTGTCATGATAGTGGAGATCATCCTGAGAGTATCCACCTGTACGTCATACGGCAAATTAATCATACTGCCATTCCAAAGTATCAGTTTAGGACCTTCAATCTCCCCAAAACAGGTTAACAGAACAGAACACGATTTTGTATATTAGACAAACCACATTGATTTAAAGGGGACAAGATTGTAACGGAAATAATCTTTGCTTCAAATCACCAAATACCAGAAGTTTACCAAATTCTACAATCGGAAGTCATCAAATAACATCGATTTTCTTACGTGGTTATGATTAGGTGTCACCTATTAACCTCATAACACGAGGAGCAGTTGATAGTTAAACAATGTGAAAATAAGACCACTAGAACGCTGGAATAAGTAACCCCAATTCTGTAATAGTTATTGGCAAGCAAGGTATTTACCTGTGCTGTATGCAAGTCTTCATTTCTCAAACTTATCACTAAAATATTCCAAGTCCGTACTCCTTAACTCGAAATGAAAACAAAAATCCTTCTGTCATTCTTTTGTTGTCCATAAAGTTTGCGTTATGTACGGTCTAAAGTCATATTTGAACACATTCGTACCGCTATCATATTGTTCGCAATTATACGTCACTTTCTTCATTACGGGGTATATCGTTGCTACTCGCTTTTTGGATTCCGTCTACATGATACTCGCTATTTGGATTCCGTCTGCAGTAAAAGTTTATTTACCGCGTATTACGGATTTCGTCGCGCCATTTTCAGCACACCGTCAGCAGAATTTGGTAAATATGTAAGTTTTAATCATAAGTCAATCTGATTAAAATCAGAAATGACAATACGCTTCAAACAGACATCTAACATAATACAGTAAGGGGTCACAACCAAGGAACCGTTACACTCTCTTCGCTTTTCATAACTTTGTCTTAGTTTGATTAATTAATTTATAATTTTATTATATGAATGAATGATATGGATTCTTTCTTCTGATCGGTGAAAAGTAAGCTAGCCTAAATTTTGCAAGCCAGTCCAAATTAACAGATTGGTAAATATACAGCACAACGAGGTTGAAACAACATGTTTTTCTCATGATTTTGTTTAAAAATAGAACAGGGAATATCGACAAGTTCAAAAATGTGCAGTGAACAGAAATAATGCTTCAATTTCTATGCTAAAATTTGGCAAATGCCACAGGATAATTAGTTATTTCAATTTCAAATATAAATCTACTAAAACCCTTTCACTTTGAAATAAATTGTTTCTTCATTTATTTAAATAACTTCATGTTATGTCATATACTTTATCACATATAGTCTGAAATATTGCTTTTTAGAAATGGAGGCGCAGCATCGATGTGCATTTGCACTTTTCCAGTCGCTTTAGTTTTTGTTAAACTATACATGCATTCTTGTTGATCGTAAACTATTAATTGTACACGAGGATTGAACTGTAATCGATCACTAAGGGAACAGTGATATGGTGGTAGTAAAACAAATATGGCAAACAGTTAGTTAAAACAAATATACAGTATATTTTAGCTTAAGGGAAAAACCAAAATAAAAAAATGGATTATGAGGAGAAATGAGAAACACTGTAAAATGGATAATGTAAATATTCCAGAAACTTTTACCTATATGAACATTAATTGGATGTAGTTCTTTGTGTCTTATGACAAAATATTCCATTGTTTTTCATTAATAGTTAAGTTGGGGGGATTAAAACTGGTTTCTGTTTTTGTTGAGTATGAAATAACACACTGAAATGACTTTTCAATTGCTCCTTTTAACTGTCATCCGTTCATATGATTTAAAATCATGATGACAAACATTCCTGCGACTTAGTTTAGTTGCTCCATTCCTTGTTCATAGTCCGCACCTACAGATATAACAACAAGCGAGTCGTCATATTCTTCTGCCAGTGTCTTCGAAGATTTCATCAGAAGCTCTGAAGAGCAATAAATATAAAATTAAACATCCATATGAATTTGACAATAATTTTAATCGCCGGTGTTGATTAACTTACCTCTAGAAATATCTACAGGGAAGAACGAAAGGTTCCTCTGTCTTTTCAGTAGCTCATCTATAACAAATCTCGTTTTGGAACAGTCTCCACTTCCGAGATCAACTAAGGTAAAGTCATATGGATCCCGAGGAATTATATCCTGTGGGAAAAAAAGTACAGAAAAGTGTTAACATTTCAGTTAGCCTTTTTGTCTTCGGGTATTTTTCATTTTCATGAACCATTAATGGTTCTAATGATCTGTCACACTAATCATGCATTTTAAGTGCAGTTAGTTCATCTTACCCGCATTTATATTGATTATCACGTAATTGAACGCGATATGACAGCATGTTTCCCTGACAAGTGTTTATGCAAAATATCAGCATCCTGTCAATTACTGTTAAAGAATGCAAGGCGTAAAGTACTAACCTTCTTAATGAAAGTCTTCAGCCTAGAAATTGTATAGCATTAACTTGCTGTATGTAGGTTAAATACAACGTATGTTCTTTTCATGAAATCAGATGGGTGGTAAGTATGACCTAGAGTGAAATTAATATGAAAAACAATTTCGGAAACTTTGGCAAATATTACAATACAATACTAATCATAACAAAACAAAATATTCACAATAATAAAAAGAAGCAAATAAATTATTTTAACAATAGATTTGAGTAAATCTATATAAATATGATTTACAAAAATAAAAAATAAAAAATAAAAAAATATTTTGGGTGTCATAATTTCCACGACCCCATGAAACGGCCTTCAAGTGTTACACCAATCAAAACAAATTGAACAACGTGATTTTCAATAGTCCAGGCCAAAGGTCACAATGTCAGATATTTTAACACATTTAGAGTTTATTTCTTGTGTGGCATAAACTGTTGGCTATTCAACAGTTGCAGTGCTTATCTTATGGCTTGGAAGTTGGATAACACAAACACCTATTTGATAACCCGATTAACCACGTGACCGTGTATTGCAATCTGATGTGATCAGTAATGGGAACATCATCATAATGTTATTTTCAAAATCATATCGATTTTAAGAATTCAGTTGTCATCGACTACATTGTTTCCTTGTCCTGTGACTACCTGTCGAACTAACTGGGACATCTTTTCCCGTCGCTGCGAAATGATGCGAAACATTTTGTTATGAACCTTTGCAATAAATCAAACCGAGTAATGTTCTTTAAGGCCTCATGAACCGTCGGCGAGTTTGAAATCTGGAGTTTAACAACTACTGTCAAATCAATTACAAATGCTTTAATTAAAATCAGTTTGAAAGAAAATATGTTGTGATGTTTGATTATCAAACCAAACATTTTAATTGTACAGAGAAAACATTAATTGTACTGTGTATAATATTTTCACGACTCTCCATGCCTTTATATTTGATTACGGCGAAGATAATGTTTATTGTGAAACATTTGTTTTGGCGAATTCTTCTGAATAATTGTGATGACAATTACTTTTCGATATTACAGTACAAACTTCACATGTCTACCTGGGCCCAGTTGTTCAAAAGGTGATTAGCTTAATCACTTGATTGTTGAAAATTTCATTTCTCATTTTCTTACAAAACCTGTGAGTATATCATCTTTAAAGTTTGCCAGATGGAAGAAAATTAAGAAATACAGAATGTTTATAAAGTTTTGCCAATCTAGTTCTACCAGAAAATTTTATATCAGGATTTGAAAATGTTAAAACGTGATTAGCCTAATCACCTTTTGAACAACAGGGCCCTGGAGTTTTCGTACTGTTTAAAGTCTCAGGAACATATATCATCAGGAGCAGAATGGTCACGAAGAATGCCGGTGGTTTGCAGAAAAAGACAACTTTACAATCCCTACCTACATACCACCTATCTCTCATTGTCAGAAAGTTACTGTATTAGGTCTTCAAAGTCTCCGTCAGATGCGTTCTTATAAATAGGATAAAAGTGATTTAATCTAATATTTCATATCATGGACATAGAAGCTATTTACTTGAAGTAATTATAAAAGATAATGACAAAAGAACAATGATGTATAGGGTATATTGATATAAGATTTGTTTAGTCACTCTCGGTCATGTAATATATCGTATTTAACGTCCTGCTTGCAATTAACAGCGATGGACATTTACAGTCGAGGCCTACACATGTCGGTATTACTTGTATGCGTGCTACTGGTTGTACTTCCTACTTTTGGTATTTAAACTTTCCAATTTCGTTAAAATAATCATTTTTGATTCAAAATAATCTCAAGAGACAGAACAAAAAACTTTTATGATTGAGGGAAACTATTTGCTGTACTGGAACATTATTATTTTCAAGTATCTGTACACAGACTTATAGAGAGACGTACAGTCGAATCTGTCCAAACGACCATCTCTATTTAGCGACCCTCTGTTCTAAGCGACCATTTCAATTCCTCCCGAGCGTTTTCGCTATATATTTTAACTCTATTATGCGACCCTCTCTTTACGCGACCAGCGACCACAATTTTTCGTTCCCGTGATGAAAATAACTCTCCAATAAGCGACCAGAAGTCTCCAAAATGCCTTACATAACCATTTTCGCCTTAATAACACCGAAGTATTTTTACTTTTCGTGCAAAAGTACGGGAGATGAGGCGAAGTGACCGTCTGGAATTCTGACGATTTTCAGATGTTTTATATACGATATATCATTTTGCATGCGAAATATAACAATGAAGGAATGCATAAACGCTTTACTTACTGTTAAATCGTGATTTGTTATCTTTTTTGAGACATTAAAACAGATATTTGCCAGTGAAAAAGTCGCCGTTTTTAAAGTAGGAAATGCAGGAACGTAAATAATAATCGGAGCGGAAATCCGGACCAAGAGTTCAGGAATTAAAAATATATATATAAATAATTTGAAAGTATTCTAATTAACCAATGAAATATATTTCTCATGTTAAATCGATGTATTTTGCTATGCTGAAAGAATTTCAAAAAATACATATAGTGATGAAAAATTAGCACAGTAATAATTATTAAAAAAAAAAAAAAATGTTTTGTTTTATTCAAAGTGGTGGTTCATTTTTCATATATATTATAAATCATTATTGCCAATTGATAAAGCGAATAAAAAGATTATGAACATTTATTAAATTTAAGATACCATCTCTATTAAGAGACCACTCTCCATTAAGAGACCGTTTTTCAACTTCCCTTGAGTGGTCGCTTAATACAGATTCGACTGTATATATTTCATATGCGTTTTTTCTGACAAACCTGAGTAAAAAAAATCAAATGAAATATGTTAAATGCAAGGCAGACATATTGAACAAATTCAATAGAATCTAATCAGCATATGATCGCTTGTAAAAACATTCGTCATTTTACAGAACCTCTTTCTCTAACAATAGAATTGTGCCCACGAACCACCCATAGAGTGAACACTTGTAATAGATTTGAAAAAATCTAAAAGTCCCAGGGGCCTGTGTTATGGCCCAAATAATGTTGCCCACTAGAGGAGTACAGCAGGGGTAAGTTTTTCATCCAAAACTGTATCAATAGATTATTTTATGTTGTGCTATGTTTTTTTTTTATTTTCTAAGGAGTATGATTTACTGCAAATTATGAATAAAAATATGTAGAGAAAATATACGCAATGAATATGAAACATCAGTTTAAAGACAAGATTTTATTCATATTTTTAGCCGTGTCAGATTTCTACGGAGACGATATACCTACATCCGCTTCTTGTGCACCAAAACCACGTTGTGATTAGTTGGTTCATTGTGTAAATATATTTTGGTAAAAATTCGGGGAAAATCTGGGACCGGTAAATTTGTCATTTAAGTGTCAAATTGACAGAGTAAATTCAAGTAACAATTGAATATCATTACTTTGAAGTCAAAAAACAAAAAACAAAAAATAAATAAAAACAAAAACATTTGATATGGTAAAATGAACTTATTTTCTAAAGAGTATGATTTACTGCAAATTATGAATCCAAATAAAGAGATAAAAGCTACGAAATAAATATGTAACAAAAATTCAAAGACGTAAAATGTCGAAATTTTGAGTCATATTTTAGCTGTTTTAGATTTCTTAGGTAGTGATAAACTCATTTCCGGATTTTGTGCATCAAAAATATTTTGAAACGTTTTGGCGCATTCTGTTTGCTTAATTAATTGAAAATTTCAAAAAGATCATGACCAGTAAATTTGTCATTTAAAACAATATATGCAAGGAGTTAGTACATTTGTATCTCGAAATAGACATTATCAAATGTTATTGATATGGCTGTTTTGGAATTTATCTTCAGTTTCTCGTTTTTCAAATGATGATATAAATATTTTGAAACTTTTTACATGATATTATGTATGAAACCATATTTTAACACAAAGTAAGTGCCCTAAAAGGCCTGTTCCAGCTGTTTGAATATAGGGATTTAATCAAACATGAAAAGTATGTATGGCCATTAATCTTGCAATTGATGAATGCCAGTCGAGTGAAATCATTAACTCTGGTTTGTATGAACCAAATTTATTTTTTTCTGACGTTTTGCATTCTCATTCTTTGCTGGCATTTTTGCAATGACATCCTCAGTTGTTATAATAACGAGATATTTCTAACAGTTAGAAGATCTCATATCAACACTTAAGCAAACTCAGATCAAAGACAAACCAGATACAAATATATAATAACCTTTTAATAATGACAGTTAGGTAGAGTAGAGTTGACATCTACAGTAATGGAGGACTTGCATTTTCCGGAAATTTCCTGGAAATCAATCAGGAAGGTGAAAGTTTTGAGGAAATTCTAAAAAAAAAAAAAAAAAAAAAATGTCACATTGATATGTAACAGAAAATGGATGTTACGGAACAGGAAACCGGCCAGTTACGCGTAGTCATGTTATGACTAATGAATATGGAATGGTTGGAGATACTGGCTTACAAGATTTTGCTTGGACATAGTGATGGCCTACTTCTGACACCACGTTTTTGTTTTGACAAGACTTCCTCTTATATCAATTGACAAAGGCTTGTATGAGACGCGATATATTACCATCATTTATTACAAATGGAGTGTAAGAAACAAAAGAGAGAGAAAAATATGATAATAATTGAAATCAATAAACTGCGTCTTACAGCCGTTTCGTCCTTCTTTGACACGTCAGTGATTCTAACGTCCTCACTTGTCGATACCTGGAATAAAACTGCATCATTTAGCAGATTCGTCCTTATATGACTCGTCAGTAAAGCTAGAGGCCGAACGTGTCCGTACCTAGAAAGAGTTATACAGCTGTTTCGTCCTCCTACGACTCGAAAGTAAAGCTAAGGGCCGAAAGTGTCCGTACCTAGAGTGAGTTATACAGCTGTTTCGTCCTTCTATGACTCGTCAGTAAAGTTAAGGGCCGAAAGTGTCCGTACCTAGAATGAGTCATACTGCTGTTTCGTCCTCCTACGACTCGAAAGTAAAGCTAAAGGCCGAAAGTGTCGATACCTAGAATTAAACTGCGGGAGAGGTGCAAAGGTCTCATTATTAAATAGATTTCATAATTTCCAATAACGAATTTTATAAGAACATCGAGCACATCTGTGTAATTTGAAATTCTGAATCGTGCCACATTTCTAGATAATTATAATTATAATTATTATGCCACTATTCACAGAATTGAATATGTCTACAGTTGTTTAAAGTTGCTTTCGCTTATTTCAAATACATATTTCAAAACTTAAATCAAAAATTAAATTCATTAGAATTGATAATTCATTAAAAGTAATCACACATCAGTGAGTTTTTTTCTGTATTTTTAGACAAAGGTCTTACAAAATATGAAATAATATATTCAAATTATTACTTTTTACGTAGCTGGTTTCCATGACTATAACTTTAAGAAGCCGACAGCTGACCGCAAAACTGCGGATATATGTTTAATGCTAAATAAAATGCAAGAACGGTCAGTTGTAATATCTTAACTGTTAAGATCGCTGTTTGAAGGTATTTTCAGGCGTAATAAAAATAATTAAAAAATAAAAATTAAGAATAAAGAATGAAGAAAATACAAAATGTATTATCAAACTATGAACATTTTACGATTTAGTCGCGTGTATCTTAAACCCATTTCATTATTTATAAGAAGAAATTCAGTCAAGTAATAACAGTTATTATATAATGAATATCAGTCAATGACCTGACAAATTAAAACAAAGATGTCACATTCCAAACAGTTAACTTTTTTCAAGTATGCGTTCACCTCGTTGTAACGAGAAAACTAACCATGCTGACTCTTATCATATGTATATACCAATATATTTCTAATTTTGATTTTAATATAGGGTAGACATATTAAGATTTTACAAAACGATACGATAGTGACGTGGCTCTGTGATATATACTGTTGATGTTGAATTTTCTTACACCGTGAAAAAGTACAGGTACCAAATATAAGAATTTGTTATGCTGTCACCTGTGTAAAAAAACAACTTACAACATGAAAAGAAATAGCGCGGAATTTAATTACCTCCCCTTACTCAGATCTTCATGGACGTACGCCATGCGTATCTAATCAATAACTTTGAATCCTTGTGTTATAACATCAACTGATTAGAAAACCATTGAAAATAAATAAATGAAAATTTCAAATAACGTAATTATTTATTGAATCATTTAATGAAAGACTTGGTTGATGATTATTTGTTAGTCTCTGTTGAGATACACATTTGAATCCTTTGTTCTACAGCTGTGCACTATTTTTACATATTCGTTGAAGGCAACATTTTCTGCTTCATCAGTTTTGTATGTGTCTGGTCCTAGATTTGTATCTACATTTTGTAAACCAGGGAGCGTAATATTGTGTTGTACAAATAAACGTGATACACTTGTTCATTGTACTTAGGAACCCAGGAAAAGTGCTGTACATTTTCCGATTTATTCACTTACGGTAATACAAATGCGTTGTTAATTAGTATAATTGACGAAGAGCCAATTAATTGACCACTTCTTTTAAAAATTTTGACGATGTTTGTCATTTTCTTAAGAATGTACAGCACTTTTCGTTGTTCTCGCACAAATACCTTCGCGATCTTACCTGTTCATATGTATTAATGTTGGGTAGCCGGGTACTTTAGGACGATTAATAAAGCAATTGTTATTGTTCATGTTTTAATATTGGATCTCTTTAGTGTTTTAAGTATTGAAAACGGCATACAGAAACGAACAAACATTGATAGACGGATGCAATGGATCGTTATTATTTCAATTAATTATTACAGATGATTTCCAAAGACATACGGTGTATAGTTTGTAGATTCAACACTGTGGTAAAACCACCGTCATCGTCGTCGCCATGACAGCCGATCCAAGCTGCCATCACGCATGCACTGACAAAGTGAAAGTTGAAGTCTTATGCGCAACATCCCGTTTTTTTTCGTAAAACTACATTCACACCTCCTATTGATTGATGTTGTTTTACCACACCTGATCAATTGAAATGCAAGAAAACTAACTAAAACACTAAAAATGTACAGGTTGCAACAGTGTACAACAATATATATTTTACATGAATACACAAATCAGCAACAGTACGCAAAATTAACCCACATGCGTATGTACATTTAAGCTTTGATGTGTATGAATAGAATTAAGCTGTAAATCATTAGTGTGATTAATTCGATTTTATTTAAACAATGATAAATATTATCAAACGAAAGATACATAAACGATGATATGACTAAAGACTGCTATTGTGGGATCCGGATCCGGGCGGTCGTAATATCTGTGATTGACAATGTTCGTATCCGGAGTTCTGGTACACACATTTCAGAGCCTCATATTTCAGAGTGTGTATTTTAGGGAACAACCAACCAATTGAAAAAAATATATTTTTGAAACCGCCCCTGTGTATAGAACGTTGAGCCAAGGATAAAATGTCTGGCAGCCACTGATTGGCCAGTATGTTATGAAGTGAGAAAATAGATATGTAGCCTGATAGGTAACTATCAATAAGAAATGTTGATATAAATTTCGTAAGTCCGATTGATTTTTTCCCCAAAAGTTCAGGTAATAATAATAAACAGGTAAACATTTAAGATTTTTGAGAATTTTTACTGCGAAATTCACCTATTTTCAAAATGGCTACCATGGAGAAAATTTGAGCTGAAGGACCTAACTTTTTTTTTTTGATTAGGTGTTATATCAGACCCTAAACTTTTGTTATAAACCATAATTGTCATATTGAATTCAAGAACTTGAATGAAATACTCCAAAACGTTAACACTAAAGTCTATGGGGAAACAATTGGTTGGTTGGTCTCTATAGGGCTTGTTTTTTTGAGTGTGTATTTCAGAGTGTGTATTTCAGGGCGTGTTTTTCTGAGTGTGTATTTCAGAGTGTGTATTTCAGGGCGTGTTTTTCTGAGTGGGCATTTAAGAGTGTGTATTTCAAAGGCGAAAGCCCATTAAGATACGCATTTTCTATGAAAAAAAAATTGTATGAAAAACCTTAGGTTAGCTGGTATTTAAATGGATTGTATACCTTATTGAATATGATGTGATCCGTTTTTTGTTTTCAAGTCAAACAATGTTAATAGATACATATAAATGATATATGCATTTAAAACATATTGACTGGTAATGTATCACTATAAACAAATTCTAGAAAAACTATGATTTCAATAATCCCTTACCCCTTTTAATCAAACTTCACGGAAGACGTAAGATCGTGATGGTGCGCTGACTAAATATAGAATAAAAAAGTGTTGTCGTTCACGGCGGGATTGTCCCTCGATGTCGTTTATACCGTTGTACAACAACAAAAAGCGCCATGTTTCTGTCCATAACTCCATGTGTTGGCGAGTCGGAGTCCACCTTTCAGTACAATGTTTTGTAACTGCTTCATTGTATATTTACAGCTAAATCCAACACCTTCGTGGAAATAGAGTCGTTCTCCTTTGGTCATTGTCAAGTCGATACCAAGTCCGGCTGTAAAAGAATTGTTTGATATCTGTCAGTATATCAGCATATACAGTTACCATTTTTATTTTAATTGCACGTTAACATATATCGATTAAGGAAAACAACGACCCATTATGACATTGCTACTAATGCTCATTATTTTGAAGGTGAAACGAATAACTATACCTAGATATTAATTTGAAGCTACAGGAAGAACCTTTGAAAGTGAAAGTTGTCATCAAAATCTAAGAAACCTAAGTTTGGATCTATACTCATCAAAGTGTAAGGAACCGAAACTTTGAAACTATAGAGATACATTTGTTTATTCTAAAAGACAAACAAATTTTGCAAAAATATCTAGATTTCTCTCATATCTCGCCATGTTGGATAGAGTTTGCCCATGTAAGATAGCTATGTAAGATAAATATATCTTACATAGCATTTCACGCGCGCGGAGTAATCTGCTATCAAGGGGGACAACTCTCACAACGTCGTCTGCTTGTGTTTACATCCGACAGTCCTTATCGTCGGTGTCGGTTTTGAAACGTTGGACTTAACTATAAAAATACATACATTCTAAGATAAATATATATCATATCAGCAGTAAAGCAATAGGGCTACACGGTTAAACGATTAGACATTTCATCTGAGCGAACATATAACTCTGTTACTGTAGACTAGGCCTACAGGCCTGTTGTAACAGTTACAGTACAGACTTGCCTACCCGACAGATTTGTCATTTGTCATTAAAAACATGTAAACACACACAATCACCTGGCAATGACAGGAAGTAAAATAAAAGCAATACATAAAAAAATATAAAAAAAAAGAAAATGTCAAACATCAAAACCTATGAAATGGTTCCGTTTGCGTCAGCAGGCGGCCTGGAATTTGTTTAGACTGTACTGTCAGTAACTGTTAGGCTTACTCAGTAACCTGTGTATTTGGAAGTTGGCTCTTAAATGAACGAATATTCGGTAAAAATGACACCCCTCGATGTTCATATAAAAATGTGTATTTTAATTGTAACTCAGAGTCTATATTTGTGTAGAGTAACCATGAAAACTAACTGTCATCATAGCCTTTCAATATGATCATCGTTATCGACTGACCTACCTTCGTCATTCCATCAAGACAACCGGTTAAACACATATAATCCTATGTCACAGAAAAGATCGAATACTCGTATATAGTCACTGTTCGCTGGTTCACACACGAAGTTGCCAAAATCACAGTGAATCTAAAATTACCAGCCACGAAACATCGCCGCGTTATGGCGATCGAGATCGACATCACTCCCAATATCCTTGAACTATGAATGGAATTCCAATGACAGTCGTGACGTCATGCAGTGAAGTAATATTTTATAAAAAAAAATTGACTTGACATTTAAAAGTACAGTGTGTTTTGTGAAATGATTAAATATGTCGAGGTGCAAATCAAATTATATGTAAAGTTGGCGTTGGCTTTCAGTATTGTTGATAGAACTTCTTTTTCTCGGATGTTGACAATTTGATCACGGCCACGTAAAAGTCGGTCAAGTTACGGTAATTTTTATCGGCGAATTGTTCATTCGTTCATCACTTAACCACAAAATGAATGAAATTTGTGTGCAAACTTAGTTTGCCAAAATAGGGTATGATCTTTCAGAGTATCACAAGTATTTTTAGTAAAAAAGTCAAATAAAGAAATTAAAAAATTGAAGAAAATGGATGGCTGAGGGACACTTTCGCCAGAAATTCGGTAATGATATGAGAGAAAAAGACTCTTCCATTATGTGTGTATGTAGGATAGGGATATTCCACCCTCGGGATCACAAAATGTGGTAAAACCCTCGGCAAGCCTCGGGTTTCACCACATTTTGTGACCCCTCGGGTGGAATTTCCCTATCCTACATATACACATATGAAAGAGTCTTATAAGCTCACATCGATTATTATTTGTATAAGTCGAATTCATATTTTAAACAAGGAAAACACTTTATTTCCATCTTTGAATGATGTATTGAACAACAGACCCCTAACTTTTGATAGAAAAAGTTTAACCAAAACATATATGTATCGATAATACACTACTTACGTATCGGATATTTAACATCTTCCATTGCTTCCAGGTAAGCTGTGACGTAGCTCATATGATGGGGATTCTGGTCAGAGATAAAATCCATCTTATATGTGAACTTCTCGAGGTCAATCTGGCTGCCTTCCTCTTTGTTCAGGCGAATGATGGCATATTCAATAAAGCGCTGAACTAACCATATTACAGAACGTATGAAAGTATATTAAAAACGTTTGAAAGTACATTATCAGCTTCAATACAAATCTTGTAAAACATAAAACAAATCTGATATGAAATATCAATGTTAATATTCCAAAGTAATCTTGTGATTTCCATTGACAGAAAGAATCGGCATTCATCAATTATATCATCATTTGAATATGATAGAAGTTATATGATACAACCAATATGATAGTCAAGAGTGACGTTTCGATAACTACACTGTCACCTTCATCAGACAAATGACCAATGCGAGGCGTACTACAACTGTCCTCACTTATAACTTCTATCATATTTACTTTACCAACCTGAATAACATGTTCCAGAATACCGTCATTTAACTAATTCAACTAAATGCATGAAGAAGTGTATCTATAATTCATGCTAAAAACAGGAAAGCAATAGTTTTACTTTTTTTCTGATTTAAAATGCGTGTTATATATATGTATATATATTTCTTAGATAAGATATCAACTTTCTTTCCTTTTCATTTATATCAATCGTTATTTAATCAATGAACAGTGGTTTTAATGTTGTTATAGTCGATATGGCAGCAAGATGTATGGTGAGCAAATGGCATGTGAACCCGTAAGGGTTACCATGCTACATTTGCCCACCATACATCTTTCTGCCATATCGACTATAACAACATTAAAATCACTGTTCAATACTTATATTTACATTATTTTACCATTTTGTCGACATTGAAAAAAAACTAAACCAACACAAAACAAAATCCCGCCTTTTTTAATGCCACATGACCCACTGGGTGTTATAGGCGTATGGTGGCAACTGCCTCTAAGCATTGTGTAAATGGGGAAATGCGGAGCAAATGTAAATATACTGCACTCACATGAAAGTATGGGAATTACAACAATGTTTACTTTCTCTGTTATTATGTTATTGCCATTCATGTATTTATGCTACATTTATTTATTCTGCTACTTACTACACATATTTCCTGTCATTCGTGATATGTAACTTCAAAACTTATTTTGGTGCATATATAAGATTCAGTCATTGTGATTTACGGTCAATAAGGTTACGTTCATCAATATAAATATTTATAGCATAAAAAACATGGTACTGTTGTCATTTTATATGAGTATAAAATGCATTCATTACGTTTAATTCACTTCATTAAGATATAGTGCCCAATTTCTACGTAAAAATTACCACATACACGAGTTGTTTTCCATTTCATGCGTTTATTGTCCATCACAATTGGCATTTGTCCAAGCAAGGTAAAGATGGGAATTCACCATTTCATTCTTTTGTTATGATTCTATTTCAAAATTATGCATATGTTGATCCGGAATCGATTATTCGCAAAGCTTGAATATTGGATCGTCAGCCGTCTGATCTTGAACTGACCAGTCACAAAGGCATTGTCTTTAAATTGACCGCTCAAACCCGAAGCACATGTCAATTATGTTCTGAATTACATTAGAAATATTAATAAAACTAACACTAAAACAGCATATACAAAATATTCAAGATCACGTGATTATCACATGATCCACGACTACCATATTAATGACTAAGCATTAGGAAACAGATAACTTAAGTAAATACAAAATATGTACAATTCATCTTGTTACACACATTATTTTTACATTTGGCACCACAATCTCCCATTCCCTCAGTGTTGATCTGGACTGATCTATGAGCGTATAGATGCCGTAAAGATCACATGACGATATTGTTACGTCATTTTGATGAACATCATAGAAATGCTTCGCTATGCACTACGAATTAATCAAACGCAGTGAGGATATTGATTGAGAAAACTATGAAGTCATTTTGGCGCTATGTTGAGCATTGTCTTTGTACCGTGTCAGATTGGTTATAATTCAATCACAGAAAGGAAGTTGACGTAAAAAAGCTTTTCTTTCAAAGGAACATACAAGGAAATGGGTGAAAATAAAGATTTATTTAAGATTCTAACGGGCGCCATTCTATTTATCTGTCACTCAGCTTGCATTTATATTGACAATAAATACAACCTAACAAGCGTTTAATTGTTAAATAGATCGAAGATACAGCCAAAACATTTCATTTTCCATTCCGTTTTTTATGAACTTGGATGAAAATTCAATGTCGAATGGGGTGTTGTTTTAGAGATACAAAGCGATTTGAGCAATGATAACCATGATCTCATGAAAAGAAAAATAGGCAATCCGTAGATCATAAAACAACGGCTATAATGCTATAAGATAAAGATTTGAACATACATTTAACAATGATATTTTCGATGGATGGTTATATATATTTTGAGAAATACCAATTCAAAGTTGATGTCGGTACAAGATCAATCACCGAATTACTGGTTTAACTAACATCTTCTTTTTTTTTTAAAGGAGAGAAAAAAAACATAAAAAAATACCTCCGTCGTCATGGTAGGCTTTAAGAATAGCGTCTCTATCCTGTGTGATGTCAGCAGTAAACACTAGTCGGCATTTGTCTGGAAAAAGAGGGAACACAAATGTACCATATAATTACACCATACATCGATACATTAAGCATTGATGTAATTTTTTTCAGTTCCATTGGTGTCTGGAAAAATTTGCAAATTGTATGAATCTCCGTATATGATCTAACCCAATGACACAAAAAATAGATAAATTGATATAACATTTCGAACCAGTGCTTTATATACTTCTGGTCAATATTTTATTCACCTAGTGGTTGATATATTACAATATTACTTAGATTATATTATTTTTTTCACAATTATGTATGAAATAGGTGTTAAAACCTGTTTGGAATAAACCACATTGATGTCAACCCCAAAAGTATCTACGGATGTTCAACTTCTAATCTTGTTAAACCAACTAAACGAGATATTACAGAGATGAAAGTATTGCTATATAGCTTATTCATTTAGTCATGGTGGTATCAACAGTCTTGACAAAAATCGCCCTAAAACGAATGCATGATACCCGTACAAATTCCAAGCTGTCCTTTTAAATGTTTTTATTTCTTTATAAATGTACTTGTTACAAACGTGGCGTTTCAAGAAACGTGTCCTAAAGTTTTCCCCAAATGTCGACAAGGCGGACAAATAAAATACCGCCCTACAGTCAGTTGAAGGGCAATAAACGGCCTAACCATAGCTGTTATAACAGTAATTGTAGCAATATTTAATTCAGTGGTGCAACTAATTATAGATAACAATTAATTTTGAATCTAAAGATGTCAATACCTGTCATTATGGTGGAGACCATCCTGAGAGTATCCACCTGCTCGTCATACGGCAAATTAATCATACTGCCAATCCAAAGTATCAGTTTAGGGCATTCAATCTGCCTAAAACAGACCAATACAACACGAATTTGGTACCTTGTACATAAGACAAAAAAAACCCATCATTTTAACCGGGACAAAATACCAACAGAAAAGTTTCAAATCACCCTTAATAACCAACATACAAAGTTGATAGGACGGTAATCAGTATGAAAAAATGAAACCAACCGCTGAAGTAAGTAACCCTTAATATGTAATTGGTGTATTGACAGACGAAGTGTGTGCAAGCCTTTATTCATCAAGTTCGTCACCATTAGAGTTCAAAAAGGCAATTTTGATTCCTAATCCCGACATCATAAAAGCGCTCAAGCATTTTTCCATTGTCCATGAAATTTCTGCCAATATTCACTTTTAAATCATCTTTTAACACACTAGTCCTGTTATCATGCTGTACTATACTTCATTGGGTGACTGGATTGCTTATTCCTGTTGTTTGATCAAATATATCGCTTTAAGTCTAAGTATTTCATATAAGAAATTAAAGTGTGGCATCCATATTTTAGTTTTCCGGCTGTATTTTTGTAATATTCAACATACATTTTTGTTGATAAATAATCAATGCTAAGGGAGACAACTATCTTACCAGAACGCATCATAGTTAATATTACATCGTGAATATCTGGTCATAAGGGTATGGGGTAAGAGATCGGTATCGGGTAGAAATGATGACTTGAGAATTAAACAGAAGTGGATGTACGACCTACGCCCACTTAATTGAAAAGGTGTAAGTTTGAACATTCCATGAAAATCATATGCAAAGCATCATTCTTTCGGTTACCGGTTGGTTAGTTGAGTTGAACATCCACACACCATCAATCACCTGAGATCACATGTGGATGGTATCATGATTGCATGATACTAATGTGTATGCTATAACTCAAGCAATAGATGGGAGTTACATAGGATTGAACTCAAACTTTAATCACTTATTCATGAAAAATTCTTGTGTTACATATTGATATGACAAGTGATAGCGGAAATATTTGGCAAGCAGTTCTTTGAAATATACAGAAACAATTAATTATTTTCCTATATGCAAAGAGTCATAAATCCAGCAAAATAAATAATATAAATAGCAGGTTCAATCTTAATCTAAAATCCTATATGAATAATTATGAGTTTTAAATGACGAGTGGTAGCGAATAATAGTCCGGAATAAAGGTAAGTACAAGACATCTGTGCCAAGGGCCATGACTCTAGTAACAACTCAAATTGTAATTCATTAAGAAAAAGTCACATACTTAGTCTCAAGCGGTAGCAAAAAAGTCAGAAAAATGGCTATTTTACGAAATCGCAATGTACCAAATAGACATAACTCCAGATAAAAATGGAGCTTCGACACGGAGTTCATAATCGATTTGTAATCTAATATTTTTGTAACTGATATTTTTTATTCAATACAATGATATATGTGCATGCTAAACAAAGCACCTTGTAACATCTTCACACAACATCTATGAACTTACACACATCTATATAACACCACTCGTACATTTGCTTATACATATACATATATTCTATATAATGGTTATCACACACACACACACCAATACATAATATATACATTATGATTACACACCATACAATTGTTGCATACCAATGGAACATACATATTCTTACGTACCAATATAACATAGATTTTCTTGTATACTAGTAGAACATACATATTCTAGCATACCAATAAAACATACATATTCTCGCATACCAAATTAAGTCGCCTCTTACGATCATTGCAATGTTCAACATCTGAATCATTACGCCATACATACAGGACTATCTTTGCCTCCTTCCGAACTGATGCTTAATAATGCTACCCCAATAAAGTATTCTGCAAATGGCTCTCAACAGAACACCATTATACAATGGGTGATTGTTTGTTTTATATTGTTTTACGAACAATTGGAGTAATTAGAGTCAAACAGCATTTGAAAATTACGCTCATAAAAAGCGACATCAACCTCAAAATGAAAAATCTACTTACGATATGTACAATTTACATATTTGAATGGCTTACGTATAAAGGCGAGGATACACTTTCAAGGAATCATTCTATCAGTTCAAAATCAGGTTAAACCACACATGATTATTTCATTTAAAATATATTCGTTATCATGAAAAATTGTCCACATTTACTCTTTTGACACGAAACATCAAGACACCAATATTCAAAAAGGAGTACTTACTTTGATAGTCGGAGGATAACAAAGCGAGAGGTTTATTAACGATTAATTATATCTCGGATCAATTAATTACCATACGGTTGAGTAATAACTATTAAAATAGGTTTGCCTACCTAACAAAAGAGGAATAATGACGTTTCGAGATGTTGCAAAATTTAAGAGCATGTATACCTGTTATGTATTTTATTAATGCTTCTCAGTATAAATTTGAGATAATACGCAATTTACATATACATTATGCAGATGAAAGCTCCGTATTTTCCAAGGCTTCCCAGTATAATATTGAAGTTATATCATTGAATGATATTAATAATATCTAAATGCTTTGAATTAACATTTTAAATGAAAACCACTTATGAAATATCAAATGCTCATACATATTTAGTTTATAACGAACAAAGCTGTCACCTACATATTGTATTTTCTAACAAATATGGTGGATGTTGCAATTTAACTGTTGAATATCATTCAGTTAATATCCCACGTGGAATAAAATGTAAATACGTTTTTATTGGTTGACACTGTGAACTTTGACCGGACTACTTTTTAATTACTGGATTCGTGGCGTTTTGATTGGTTGACACGTGAAGGCCCCTTCACGCCTTCGGGGAATTGATAACACACGGAATAGAGTTTGAACTTCTTTTTTTTTTGATAATTAATTGACATATGTATTTTTATCAAGTTAATACTTTGAAGATAATAGAATTGTTAATTTTTGTATGATTTGCATTTAATTAAGATTTTGCCACAAACATCTGAAATTTTCAGTTTTGCATATTAGCTAGCTGCATTTCACTACAGGCCATATCCTTACGCCCCAAATGACATCACCAGATCAATCGACATGTTAAGTAATATAGAACCAAACAAAACTACAAAATAAAGGTAATAAAACGAAACATATCAAACGTTAATTGAATAAGTCGTTTTCATATTTGTTGTATATGGTTAAACATCATATGCGGACGGTAGTTCAATAGACACTTTGAGGAAAGCAAATCACAGACAGGTAAGTAAACAAGATAGAAAGGGAAACGCAGGAATGAAAATATGAATACTGCTTGCTGGTAAGAATTTTACCTGCTGCCCCTATTGCATGATCAACAGGGGCGACTAAATTTGGGATTTTATTTTTCATCTTCTTTCAAACAACACTCTTCCTATTGTCTCTCTTGACACTGCTCAGTTTTAAAAGGGAAAATCCAGCGATACCAGCTGACATAAAAGGTTAAGGTGTCAGTTTATTGTTGTATTAAATAAAATTCAACATTGTATTGTTTATTGAAATTATACAAAAATTGACGGATTGACGAAATCAACATAATCGGCCTGTCTAAAGGCTGAAATGGCGTATGCTGCATATATTTTGTTTAATCTTAATACGAATCTTGGAGTTTTGAGGCACACTTGATGCCGACTTCGTTGATGATTATTTTTAAATCTCTGATGAGATACACATTTGAATAATTTTTTCGACAGCTGTGTAATATTCTTGACATATTCTTATTGGCAACATTTTCTGCTACATCAGTTTTGCAATTGTCTGGTCCTAGATTTGTATCTACATTTTACAAACCAGGGAGCGTTATATGAATCAGGAGGGGGTAGCTTGTCGGTACCTTGACATGATTCCTACACTTCGAAAATATTGCTGACGTCATTTGAGGCTGTTATTTATTAGCCTGTCAATATGTGTCCGTATCCGGATGGTTTCGTCGGTCGTCGTGTTCTCGCGTGGTCACCTGACCGACACGAAGAACTACATTAACACTTGGTCGGTAAAAATGTCCAGAGCACCCGATTAACGTATTTTGTTGTACAAATAAACGTGATACACTTGTTCATTGTACTTAGGAACCCAGGAAAAGTGCTGTACATTTTCCGATTTATTCACTTACGGTTATATACAAATGCGTTGTTAACTGGTATTAATTGACGAAGAGCCTATTAATTGACCACTTTTTTTTTTTTTTTTGACGATGTTTGTCATTTTCTTAAGAATGTACAGCACTTTTCGTTGTTCTCGCACAAATACCTTCACGATCTTACCTGTTCATATGTATTAATGTTGGGTAGCCGGGCACTTTAAGACGATTAATAAAGCAATTGTTATTGTTCATGTTTCATTATTGGAACTCTTTAGTGTTTTAAGTATTGAAAACAGCATACAGAAACGAACAAATATTGATAAACGAATGCAATGGATCGTTATTATTTCAATTAATTATTACAGATGATTTCGAAAGACATAAGGTGTATAGTTTGTAGATTCAACACTTTGGTAAAGCCACCGTCATCGTCGTCGCCATAACAGCCGATCCAAGCTGCCATCACGCATGCACTGACAAAGTGAAAGTTGAAGTCTTATGCGCAACATCCCGTTTTTTTCGTAAAACTACATTCACACTTCCTATTGATTGAGGTTGTTTTACCACACCTGATCAATTGAAATACAAGAAAACTAACTAAAAAACTAAAAACACAGCATGAAGCCTTCGTGTCAGGCAGTGCAGACACAACACGGAATTTGTAAACAATGTGACGTCATCGAAATGTACAGGTTGCAACAATGTACAACAATATATATTTTACATGAATACACAAATCAGCAACAGTACGCAACATTAACCCACATGCGTATGTACATTTAAGCTTTGATGTGTATAAATAGAATCAAGCTGTAAATCAATGGTTGTGATTAATTCGATTTTATTTGAATAATGATAAATATTATCAAACGAAAGATACATAAACGATAATATGACTAAAGACTGCTATTGTGGTATCCGGATCCGGGCGGTCGTAATATCTGTGATTGACAATGTTCGTATCCGGAGTTCTGGTACACACATTGCAGAGCCTCACATTTCAGAGTGTGTATTTAAGGGCGTGTTTTTCTGAGTGTGTATTTCAGAGTGTGTATTTCAGGGCGTGTTTTTCTGATTGGGCATTTAAGAGTGTGTATTTCAAAGGCGAAAGCCCATTAACATACGCATTTTCTATGAAAAAAAAATGTATGAAAAACCTTAGGTTAGCTGGTATTTAAATGGATTGTATACCTTATTGAATATGATGTGATCCGTTTCGTTTTTTGTTTTCAAGTCAAACAATGTTATTAGATATATATAAATGATATATGCATTTAAAACATATTGACTGGTAATGTATCACTATAAACAAATTCTAGAAAAACTATGATTTCAATAACCCCTTACCCTTTTTAATCAAACTTCACGGAAGACGTAAGATCGTGATGGTGCGCTGACTAAATATAGAATAAAAAAGTGTTTCAGTTCACGCCGGGATTGTCCCTCGATGTCCTTTATACGGTTGTACAACAACAAAAAGCGCCATGTTTCTGTCCAAAACTCCAGGTGTTGGCGAGTCGGAGTCCAGCTTTCAGTACAATGTTTTGTAACTGCTTCATTGTATATTTACAGCTAACTCCAACACCTTCGTGAAAATAGAGTCGTTCTCCTTTGGTCATTGTCAAGTCGATACCAAGTCCGGCTGTAGAAGAATTGTTTGATATCTGTCAGTATATCAGCATATACAGTTACCATTTTTATTTTAATTGCACGTTAACATATATCGATTAAGGAAAACAACGACCCATTACGACATTGCTACTAATGCTCGTTATTTTGAAGGTGAAACGAATAACTATACCTAGATATTAATTTGAAGCTACTGGAAGAACCAAATTGGTCACTTTGAAAGTGAAAGTTGTCATCAAAATCTAACAAACCGAAGTTTGGATCTATACTCGTCAAAGTGTAAGGAACCGAAACTTTGGAACTATAGATATACATTTGTTTATTCTATAAGACAAGCTAATTTTGTAAAAAAAATATCTAGATAGCTCACATCGATTATCATTTGTATAAGTCGAATTAATATTTTAAACAAGGAAAAAGCTTTATTTCCATCTTTGAATGATGTATTGAACAACAGACCCCTAACTTTTGATATAAAAAATTAACCAAAACATATATGTATTGACTATACACCACTTACGTATCGGATAGTTAACAGCTTCCTTTGCTTCCAAGTAAGCTGTGACGTAGCTCATATGATTGGGATTCTGGTCAGAGATAAAATCCATCTCGTATGTGAACTTCTCGATGTCAATCTGGCTGCCTTCCTCTTTGTTCAGGCGAATGATGGCATATTCAACGAAGCGCTGTGCTAACCCTATTATATGAAAGCATATTAAAACTTTTGAAAGTACGTTATCAGCTTCAATACAAATCTTGTAAAACATAAAACAAATCTGATATGAAATATTAATGTTAATATTCCAAAGTAATCTTGTGATTTTCATTGACAGAAAGAATCGGCATTCATCAATTATATCATCATTTGAATATGATAGAAGTTATATGATACAACCAATATGATAGTCAAGAGTGACTTTTCGATAACTACACTGTCACCTTCATCAGACCAATGACCAATGCGAGGCGTACTAGAACTGTCCTCACTTATAACTTCTATCATATTTCCTTTACCAACCTGAATAACATGTTCCAGAATATCGTCATTTAACTTATTCAATTTAATGCATGAAGAAATGTATCTATAATTCTGCTAAAAACAGGAAAACAATAATCTTTCTTTTTTCTGATGTAAAGTGGGTGTTTATTTATATGTATATATAGTGCTTAGATGAGATATCAACTTTCTTTCCTTTTCATTAATATAAATCGTTATAACTAGTTTAACTAACATCTTTTTTTTTAAAGAGAGGAAAAAAACACAAAAAATTACCTTCTTCGTCATTATAGGATTTAAGAATAGCGTCTCTATCCTGTGTGATGTCAGCAGTAAAGACTAGTCGGCATTTGCCTGGAAAAAGAGGGAACTTTACAATAAATACTGAGCTGTATATACAAATGTACCATATAATTACACTAGAAATCGATATAAACGTCAAGACACACAGCCAAAGTTTATTTAAGCATTGATGTCTTTTTTCAGTTTCACTGGGGTTTGAAAAAAATGCTTGCGAACTGTATACACCGCGTATACGATCTAATCCAATGATTCATAAATGAATAAATTTAAATAACATTTCGAATCAGTGCTTTATATGCTTCTGGTCAATACACGTATATTTTTCATGAATTGATATATTGAAATATTACTTAGATTATTCAAACAAAAAAAATCCGAATAATTTATGAAATAGGTTTTAAATAGTGTTTGGAATAAACTACAATTCGCTACTGACGACAACCCCAAAAGTATCTACGGATGTTAAACTTCTAATTTTGATTTACCTTATAAACGAGAAGTTACACTGCTAAAAGTGTTGCTATATTAATAATTCATTTAGTCATAGAGGTATCAACGGTCTTAACAAAAAAAAATCGCCCTAAAACCAATTTCCAACCGTCCTTTTACATGTTTTATTTCTTTATACATGTACTTGTTACAAACGTGGTATTTGAACTTTAGGCGTTTGAAGAAACTTGCCCTAAAGTTTTCACCAAATGTCGACAAGGCGGACGGACTGTCGTCAGTCAGTTGAAAGGCAATAAAAGACATACACATAACTGTCACAACATTAATTGTCGCAATATTTAATGTAGTGGTGTAACTAATTATTAATAACGATTAATTTAAATTTGAAGATGACAATACCTGTCATTATGGTGGAGATCATCCTGAGAGTATCCACCTGCTCGTCATACGGCAAATTGATTATACTGCCGATCCAAAGTATCAGTTTAGGGCCTTCAATCTGCCTAAAACAGACCAATACAACACGAATTTGATACCTTGTACAGAAGACCAAAAACGTTTATTTTAACCGGGACAAAATAGTTGATAGGACGGTAATCAGTATGAAAATGAAACCAACCGCTGAAGTAAGTAACCCTTAATATTATTTGGTGTATTGACAGACGAAGTGTGTGCAAACCTTTATTCATCAAGTTCGTCACCATTAGAGTTCAAAAAGACAATTTTGATTCCTAATCCCGACATCATAAAAGCGCTCAAGTATTTTTCCATTGTCCATCAAATGTCTGCTAATATACACTTTTAAATCATCTTTTAACACACTAGTCCTGTTATCATGCTGTACTGTACTTCATTTGGTGACTGGATTGCTTATTCCTGTTGTTTGATCAAATATATCGCATTTAGTCTAAGTATTTCATATAAGAAATTAAAGTGTGGCATCCATATTTGTTTAAGTATCGGCTGTTTTAGTTTTTGTAACATTCAACTTACATTTTTGTTAATAAATAATCAATGCTAAGGGAGACAACTCTCTTACCAGAACGCATCATAGTTAATATTACATCGTGAATATCTGGTCATAAGGGTATGGGGTAAGAGATCGGTATTGGGTAGAAATGATGACTTGAGAATTAAACAGAAGTGGATGTATGACCTACGCCCACTTAATTCAAAAGGTGTAAGTTTGAACATTCCATGAACATCATATGCAAAGCATCATTCTTTCGGTTGCCGGTTTGTTAGTTGAGTTGAATATCCACACACCATCAACCACCTGAATCACATGTGGATGGTATCAGGATTGCATGATACTAATGTGTATGTTATAACTCGAGCAATATATGGGAGTTACATAGGATTGAACTCAAACTCTAATTACTTATTCATGAAAAATTCTTGTGTTACATATTGATATGACAAGTGATAGCGGAAATATTTTTCAAGCAGTTCTTTGAAATATACGGAAACAATTAATTATTTTCCTATATGCAAAGAGTCATAAATCCAGCAAAATAAATAATATAAATAGCAGGTTCAATCTTAATCTAAAATCCTATATGAATAATTATGAGTTTTAAATGACGAGTGGTAGCGAATAATAGTCCGGAATAAAGGTAAGTACAAGACATCTGTGCCAAGGGCCATGACTCTAGTAACAACTCAAATTGTAATTCATTAAGACAAAGTCACATACTTAGTCTCAAGCGGTAGCAAAAAAGTCAGAAAAATGGCTATTTTACGAAATCGCAATGTACCAAATAGACATAACTCCAGATAAAAATGGAGCTTCGACACGGAGTTCATAATCGATTTGTAATCTAATATTTTTGTAACTGATATTTTTTATTCAATACAATGATATATGTGCATGCTAAACAAAGCACCTTGTAACATCTTCACACAACATCTATGAACTTACACACATCTATATAACACCACTCGTACATTTGCTTATACATATACATATATTCTATATAATGGTTATCACACACACACACCAATACATAATATATACATTATGATTACACACCATACAATTGTTGCATACCAATGGAACATACATATTCTTACGTACCAATATAACATAGATTTTCTTGTATACTAGTAGAACATACATATTCTAGCATACCAATAAAACATACATATTCTCGCATACCAAATTAAGTCGCCTCTTACGATCATTGCAATGTTCAACATCTGAATCATTACGCCATACATACAGGACTATCTTTGCCTCCTTCCGAACTGATGCTTAATAATGCTACCCCAATAAAGTATTCTGCAAATGGCTCTCAACAGAACACCATTATACAATGGGTGATTGTTTGTTTTATATTGTTTTACGAACAATTGGAGTAATTAGAGTCAAACAGCATTTGAAAATTACGCTCATAAAAAGCGACATCAACCTCAAAATGAAAAATCTACTTACGATATGTACAATTTACATATTTGAATGGCTTACGTATAAAGGCGAGGAGACACTTTCAAGGAATCATTCTATCAGTTCAAAATCAGGTTAAACCACACATGATTATTTCATTTAAAATATATTCGTTATCATGAAAAATTGTCCACATTTACTCTTTTGACACGAAACATCAAGACACCAATATTCAAAAAGGAGTACTTACCTTGATAGTCGGAGGATAACAAAGCGAGAGGTTTATTAACGATTAATTATATCTCGGATCAATTAATTACCATACGGTTGAGTAATAACTATTAAAATAGGTTTGCCTACCTAACAAAAGAGGAATAATGACGTTTCGAGATGTTGCAAAATTTAAGAGCATGTATACCTGTTATGTATTTTATTAATGCTTCTCAGTATAAATTTGAGATAATACGCAATTTACATATACATTATGCAGATGAAAGCTCCGTATTTTCCAAGGCTTCCCAGTATAATATTGAAGTTATATCATTGAATGATATTAATAATATCTAAATGCTTTGAATTAACATTTTAAATGAAAACCACTTATGAAATATCAAATGCTCATACATATTTAGTTTATAACGAACAAAGCTGTCACCTACATATTGTATTTTCTAACAAATATGGTGGATGTTGCAATTTAACTGTTGAATATCATTCAGTTAATATCCCACGTGGAATAAAATGTAAATACGTTTTTATTGGTTGACACTGTGAACTTTGACCGGACTACTTTTTAATTACTGGATTCGTGGCGTTTTGATTGGTTGACACGTGAAGGCCCCTTCACGCCTTCGGGGAATTGATAACACACGGAATAGAGTTTGAACTTCTTTTTTTTTTGATAATTAATTGACATATGTATTTTTATCAAGTTAATACTTTGAAGATAATAGAATTGTTAATTTTTGTATGATTTGCATTTAATTAAGATTTTGCCACAAACATCTGAAATTTTCAGTTTTGCATATTAGCTAGCTGCATTTCACTACAGGCCATATCCTTACGCCCCAAATGACATCACCAGATCAATCGACATGTTAAGTAATATAGAACCAAACAAAACTACAAAATAAAGGTAATAAAACGAAACATATCAAACGTTAATTGAATAAGTCGTTTTCATATTTGTTGTATATGGTTAAACATCATATGCGGACGGTAGTTCAATAGACACTTTGAGGAAAGCAAATCACAGACAGGTAAGTAAACAAGATAGAAAGGGAAACGCAGGAATGAAAATATGAATACTGCTTGCTGGTAAGAATTTTACCTGCTGCCCCTATTGCATGATCAACAGGGGCGACTAAATTTGGGATTTTATTTTTCATCTTCTTTCAAACAACACTCTTCCTATTGTCTCTCTTGACACTGCTCAGTTTTAAAAGGGAAAATCCAGCGATACCAGCTGACATAAAAGGTTAAGGTGTCAGTTTATTGTTGTATTAAATAAAATTCAACATTGTATTGTTTATTGAAATTATACAAAAATTGACGGATTGACGAAATCAACATAATCGGTCTGTCTAAAGGCTGAAATGGCGTATGCTGCATATATTTTGTTTAATCTTAATACGAATCTTGGAGTTTTGAGGCACACTTGATGCCGACTTGGTTGATGATTATTTTTAAATCTCTGATGAGATACACATTTGAATAATTTTTTCGACAGCTGTGTAATATTCTTGACATATTCTTATTGGCAACATTTTCTGCTACATCAGTTTTGCAATTGTCTGGTCCTAGATTTGTATCTACATTTTACAAACCAGGCAGCGTTATATGAATCAGGAGGGGGTAGCTTGTCGGTACCTTGACATGATTCCTACACTTTGAAAATATTGCTGACGTCATTTGAGGCTGTTATTTATTAGCCTGTCAATATGTGTCCGTATCCGGATGGTTTCGTCGGTCGTCGTGTTCTCGCGTGGTCACCTGACCGACACGAAGAACTACATTAACACTTGGTCGGTAAAAATGTCCAGAGCACCCGATTAACGTATTTTGTTGTACAAATAAACGTGATACACTTGTTCATTGTACTTAGGAACCCAGGAAAAGTGCTGTACATTTTCCGATTTATTCACTTACGGTTATATACAAATGCGTTGTTAACTGGTATTAATTGACGAAGAGCCTATTAATTGACCACTCTTTTTTTTTTATTTTGACGATGTTTGTTATTTTCTTAAGAATGTACAGCACTTTTCGTTGTTCTCGCACAAATACCTTCACGATCTTACCTGTTCATATGTATTAATGTTGGGTAGCCGGGTACTTTAGGACGATTAATAAAGCAATTGTTATTGTTCATGTTTCAATATTGGAACTCTTTAGTGTTTTAAGTATTGAAAACAGCATACAGAAACGACCAAACATTGATAAACGAATGCAATGGATCGTTATTATTTCAATTAATTATTACAGATGATTTCCAAAGACATAAGGTGTATAGTTTGTAGATTCAACACTGTGGTAAAGCCACCGTCATCGTCGTCGCCATAGCAGCCGATCCAAGCTGCCATCACGCATGCACTGACAAAGTGAAAGTTGAAGTCTTATGCGCAACATCCCGTTTTTTTCGTAAAACTACATTCACACCTCCTATTGATTGAGGTTGTTTTACCACACCTGATCAATTGAAATGCAAGAAAACTAACTAAAAAACTAAAAACACAGCATGAAGCCTTCGTGTCAGGCAGTGCAGACACAACACGGAATCTGTAAACAATGTGATGTCATCGAAATGTACAGGTTGCAACAATGTACAACAATATATATTTTACATGAATACACAAATCAGCAACAGTACGCAACATTAACCCACATGCGTATGTACATTTAAGCTTTGATGTGTATAAATAGAATCAAGCTGTAAATCAAAGGTTGTGATTAATTCGATTTTATTTGAATAATGATAAATATTATCAAACGAAAGATACATAAACGATAATATGACTAAAGACTGCTATTGTGGTATCCGGATCCGGGCGGTCGTAATATCTGTGATTGACAATGTTCGTATCCGGAGTTCTGGTACACACATTGCAGAGCCTCACATTTCAGAGTGTGTATTTTAGGGCGTGTTTTTCTGAGTGTGTATTTTAGAGTGTATATTTCAGGGCGTGTTTTTCTGAGTGTGTATTTCAGAGTGTGTATTTTAGGGCGTGTTTTTCTGAGTGTGTATTTTAGAGTGTGTATTTCAGGGCGTGTTTTTCTGAGTGTGTATTTCAGAGTGTGTATTTCAGGGCGTGTTTTTCTGAGTGGGCATTTAAGAGTGTGTATTTCAAAGGCGAAAGCCCATTAAGATACGCATTTTCTATGAAAAAAAAATGTATGAAAAACCTTAGGTTAGCTGGTATTTAAATGGATTGTATACCTTATTGAATATGATGTGATCCGTTTCGTTTTTTGTTTTCAAGTCAAACAATGTTATTAGATATATATAAATGATATATGCATTTAAAACATATTGACTGGTAATGTATCACTATAAACAAATTCTAGAAAAACTATGATTTCAATAACCCCTTACCCTTTTTAATCAAACTTCACGGAAGACGTAAGATCGTGATGATGCGCTGACTAAATATAGAATAAAAACGTGTTGCAGTTCACGCCGGGATTGTCCCTCGATGTCCTTTATACGGTTGTACAACAACAAAAAGCGCTATGTTTCTGTCCAAAACTCCAGGTGTTGGCGAGTCGGAGTCCAGCTTTCAGTACAATGTTTTGTAACTGCTTCATTGTATATTTACAGCTAACTCCAACACCTTCGTGAAAATAGAGTCGTTCTCCTTTGGTCATTGTCAAGTCGATACCAAGTCCGGCTGTAGAAGAATTGTTTGATATCTGTCAGTATATCAGCATATACAGTTACCATTTTTATTTTAATTGCACGTTAACATATATCGATTAAGGAAAACAACGACCCATTACGACATTGCTACTAATGCTCGTTATTTTGAAGGTGAAACGAATAACTATACCTAGATATTAATTTGAAGCTACTGGAAGAACCAAATTGGTCACTTTGAAAGTGAAAGTTGTCATCAAAATCTAACAAACCGAAGTTTGGATCTATACTCGTCAAAGTGTAAGGAACCGAAACTTTGGAACTATAGATATACATTTGTTTATTCTATAAGACAAGCTAATTTCTAGATAGCTCACATCGATTATTATTTGTATAAGTCGAATTAATATTTTAAACAAGGAAAAAGCTTTATTTCCATCTTTGAATGATGTATTGAACAACAGACCCCTAACTTTTGATATAAAAAATTAACCAAAACATATATGTATTGACTATACACCACTTACGTATCGGATAGTAAACAGCTTCCTTTGCTTCCAAGTAAACTGTGACGTAGCTCATATGATTGGGATTCTTGTCAGAGATAAAATCCATCTCGTATGTGAACTTCTCGATGTCAATCTGGCTGCCTTCCTCTTTGTTCAGGCGAATGATGGCATATTCAACGAAGCGCTGTGCTAACCCTATTATATGAAAGCATATTAAAAACTTTTGAAAGTACGTTATCAGCTTCAATACAAATCTTGTAAAACATAAAACAAATCTGATATGAAATATTAATGTTAATATTCCAAAGTAATCTTGTGATTTTCATTGACAGAAAGAATCGGCATTCATCAATTATATCATCATTTGAATATGATAGAAGTTATATGATACAACCAATATGATAGTCAAGAGTGACGTTTCGATAACTACACTGTCACCTTCATCAGACCAATGACCAATGCGAGGCGTACTAGAACTGTCCTCACTTATAACTTCTATCATATTTCCTTTACCAACCTGAATAACATGTTCCAGAATATCGTCATTTAACTTATTCAATTTAATGCATGAAGAAATGTATCTATAATTCTGCTAAAAACAGGAAAACAATAATCTTTCTTTTTTCTGATGTAAAGTGGGTGTTTATTTATATGTATATATAGTGCTTAGATGAGATATCAACTTTCTTTCCTTTTCATTAATATAAATCGTTATAACTAGTTTAACTAACATCTTTAAAAAAAAAAAAAAAAAAGAGAAAAAAAGACATAAAAAATCACCTTCGTCGTCATTATAGGCTTTAAGAATAGCGTCTCTATCCTGTGTGATGTCAGCAGTAAAGACTAGTCGGCATTTGTCTGGAAAAAGAGGAGACTTTACAATAAATACTGAGCTGTATATACAAATAGTTTATTTAAGCATTGATGTCTTTTTTTCAGTTTCATTGGGGTCTGAAAAAAATGCTTGCAAACTGTATAAATCCGCGTATACGATCTAACCCAATGATTCATAAATGAATAAATTTAAATAACATTTCTAATCAGTGCTTTATATGCTTCTGGTCAATACACGTACAGTTTTCATGTATTGATATATTGAAATATTGCTTAGATTATTCAATAAAAAAAATTTCGAATAATTAATGAAATAGGTTTTAACTAGTGTTTGGAATAAACCACAATTCGCTTCTGACGCCAACCCCAAAAGTATCTCGGCCTGTAGGTAGGGCGTAAGAATTGTACCTGCTGCCTCAGTTGCATGATCGTAAGAGGCGACTAAACTTGGGATCTTATCTTTTCTCTTCTTTCTGAACAACTTCTTCCTAATGTCTCCCTTGGCAATGCCTCACTTTTGGCCTTTAGTTGAGCGTTCGCCGCTGTGAGGAAGGCTTTGGGTTCTGTCCCCTAGCCGAGACATACCAGAGTCTTTAAAAATGGTAGTTGCTACTCCTGTTAGCGCTCAGCATGCAATAAGTGGGACGACTGGTTCGCCCGTTGTCAGTATAATGTGACCGGTTGGGGTGTGCTGCTGGGTGTCTTTGGCAGTATGCTTCGGTGAGGTAGCACTATAAATCGGCTAAATGTCCGGCCTATCACAAGGAGACTTAACACGAACATACCGCAGCCTCCAAAAACATACATACGTACTTACCACAGGCATGCATGTTGCACGCACGGGAGGCCGTCCTTAAACTAGAACTGTCGCCAAGATGGCTGACTAAAACCCCCGCAATCTGCACGAGTCAATGGTGAAATGGAACTCTTAATTAGAGGCTAACTAAGATAACCCAGTAATATAGTGACCAGTTGCCATAGCAACCATAATTTTGAGGAAAAGAAAGTGGCATGCACATCTACACATGGTCCTCTATATTTGTGTGAAGTTTCATTGAAATCGGCCCTTCGGTTTAGGAGGAGTTGTCCGGACAAACTTAAAGTTATGGTTCTTATCGAAAACCTCTTTATAGTGACCAGTTGCCATAGCAACCATAATTTTGAAAACAAAGAGGCATGCACATCTACACATTGTCCTCTATATTTGTGTGAAGTTTCATTGAAATCGGCCCTCGGTTTAGGAGGAGTTGTCCTGACAAACTTAAAGTTATGGTTCTTATCGGAAAACCTGTTTATAGTGACCAGTTGCCATAGAAACCATAGTTTTGAGAAAAAAGCGGCATGCACATATACACATGATCATTAATATGTGTGTGAAGTTTCATTGGAATCGGCCCATCGGTTTAGGAGGAGTTGTCCGGACAAAATGTGTCTACAGACGAACGTACGTACGGACGGACGGACGGACGGACGGACGGACAACCTGATTCCAGTATAACACCCCCCCCCCCCTAACTTCGTTGCGGGGGTATAATGACCTTAGCTGTTGATAGGACGTTAAACAAAAAAAATCAAACCAAACCAAAGTATCTACGGATGTTAAACTTCTAATCTTGATTTACCTTATAAATGAGAAGTTACACTGCGAAAAGTCTTGCTATGTTAATAATTCATTTAGTCATAGAGGTATCAACAGTCTTAACAAAAAAAATCGCCCTAAAACCAATTTCCAACCGTCCTTTTACATGTTTTTATTTCTTTATATATGTACTTGTTACAAACGTGGTATTTGAACTGTGGGCGTTTGAAGAAACTTGTACTAAAGTTTTCACCAAATGTCGACAAAGCGGACGGACTGTCGTCAGTCAGTTGAAAGGCAATAAAAGACATACACATAACTGTCACAACATTAATTGTCGCAATATTTAATGTAGTGGTGTAACTAATTATTAATAACGATTAATTTAAATTTGAAGATGACAATACCTGTCATCATGGTGGAGATCATCCTGAGAGTATCCACCTGCTCGTCATACGGCAAATTTAGCATACTGCCAATCCAAAGTATCAGTTTAGGGCCTTCAATCTGCCTAAAACAGACCAATGCAACACGAATTTGATACGTTGTACAGAAGACCAAAAACGTTTATTTTAACCGGGACAAAATAGCAACAGAAAAGTTTCAAATCACCCTTAATAACTAACATACAAAGTTGATAGGAGGGTAATCAGTATGAAAATGACACCAACCGCTGAAGTAAGTAACCTTAATATGTAATTGGTGTATTGACAGACGAAGCGTGTGCAAACCTTTATTCATCAAGTTCGTCACCATTAGAGTTCAAAAAGACAATTTTGATTCCTAATCCCGACATCATAAAAGCGCTCAAGCATTTTTCCATTGTCCATCAAATTTCTGCCAATATACACTGTTAAATCATCTTTTAATACACTAGTCCTGTTATCATGCTGTACTGTACTTCATTTGGTGACTGGTATCCACCTGCTCGTCATACGGCAAATTGATTATACTGCCGATCCAAAGTATCAGTTTAGGGCCTTCAATCTGCCTAAAACAGACCAATACAACACGAATTTGATACCTTGTACAGAAGACCAAAAACGTTTATTTTAACCGGGACAAAATAGTTGATAGGACGGTAATCAGTATGAAAATGAAACCAACCGCTGAAGTAAGTAACCCTTAATATTATTTGGTGTATTGACAGACGAAGTGTGTGCAAACCTTTATTCATCAAGTTCGTCACCATTAGAGTTCAAAAAGACAATTTTGATTCCTAATCCCGACATCATAAAAGCGCTCAAGCATGTTTCCATTGTCCATCAAATTTCTGCCAATATACACTGTTAAATCATCTTTTAATACACTAGTCCTGTTATCATGCTGTACTGTACTTCATTTGGTGACTGGATTGCTTATTCCTGTTGTTTGATCAAATATTTCATATAAGAAATTAAAGTGTGGCATCATATTTCTGAAAGTTTTCCGGCTGTTTTAGTTTTTGTAACATTCAACTTACATTTTTGTTGATAAATAATCAATGCTAAGGGAGACAACTCTCTTACCAGAACGCATCATCGTTAATATAACATCGTGAATATCTGGTCATAAGGGTATGGGGTAAGAGATCGGTATCGGGTAGAAATGATGACTTGAGAATTTAACAGAAGTGGATGTATGACCTACGCCCAATTAATTGAAAAGGTGTAAGTTTGAACATTCCATGAACATCATATGCAAAGCATCATTCTTTCGGTTACCGGTTTGTTAGTTGAGTTGAATATCCACACACCATCAACCACCTGAGATCACATGTGGATGGTATCAGGATTGCATGATACTAATGTGTATGTTATAACTCAAGCAATAGATGGGAGTTACATAGGATTGAACTCTTGAACTTTAATCACTTATTCATGAAAAATTGTTGTGTTACATATTGATATGACAAGTGATAGCGGAAATATTTGGCAAGTAGTTCTTTGAAATATACGGAAACAATTAATTATTTTCCTATATGCAAAGAGCCATAACTCCAGCAAAATAGATAATATAAATAGCAGGTTTAATCTTAATCTAAAATCCTATATGAATAATTATGAGTTTTAAATGACGAGTGGTAGCGAATAATAGTCCGGAATACAGGTAATTACAAGACATCTGTGCCAAGGGCCATGACTCTAGTAACAACTCAAATTGTAATCCATTAAGACAAAGTCACATACTTAGTCTCAAGCGGTAGCAAAAAAAAGTCAGGAAAATGGCTATTTTACGAAATCGCAATATACCAAATAGGCATAGCTCCAGACAAAATGGAACTTAGACACGGAGTTCATAATCGATTTGTAATCTAATATTTTTGTAACTTATATCTTTTATTCAATACAATGATACATGTGCATGCTAAACAAAGCACTTTGTAACATCTTCACACAACATCTCTAATACATAATATATATATGATGATTACACACCATACAATTGTTGCATACCAATGGAACATACATATTCTTACGTACCAATATAACATACATATTCTTGTATACTAGTAGAACATACATATTCTCGCATACCAATATAGAACATACATGTTCTAGCATACCAATAAAACATACTTGTTCTCTCATACCAATAGATTATACATATTCTATTGCACCAATATATATAAACTTCGATATTCTCGCACACCAATTGAACACATACATATTCTCGCATATAAGGAATGATAATTATTGATACTTTTACCTTATCTTTATTATCAAAATCATTGTTCCATTTTCTAGCACATTGGGGAAACAAGTCAGATTTGATAAAAAAAAACATCATAAAACATTTTTTGTCTGTTAAAAGACATTCCAAATAGATCGGCATGTAAGGATAGGATAAACATGGCCTATCAATAGGTATATAATGAGATGTGATAAAGTCTTTCTAAAAATGTATTGGGGAAGGAAATGATACCTTTTAGAAAACTGGATATAGACATTGATATACAGCAGTTATATGTGTCCAATGCGCCTACCGCTTAGTAAGTCATTTATTGGGTCAAATACGACATTATTTTAGCGTGAATTTGGTGATTGGAGTCCGCTGGGTTTGTCTCCAGTTATAAACTAACTATCGGCTTGGCTAATTTTAGGGTTTGATGTCGGGAAACGACATCAATGTTATATATAACCTGACAGAATATGTTGGAGTTTTTTTTCATTTCATGCTAAGGTGCTCTGTACGGGGGGAGGGGGGCTTAGTGCGTTTCTGTTTAGTCGAGTAGAAAATATCACAAATGCTACTTTGTACCTCTCAACCTTACATACGAGTTAAAATTATGATAACAAACAGCCACTGCGACTTACTTTAGTTGCTCTATTCCTTGTTTGTAGTCCGCTCCTATAGGTGTGATTACGAGCGAGTCACCATAATCTTCTGCCAGTTTCTTCGTAGATTTCAACAGAAATTCTGAGAGAAAAAATTATGAGATAAAACATCCAAAAGAAATTGACGACAATCAATTTAATCACCGATATTAAGTAACTTACCTTTAGAAATATCCACAGGGAAAAACGAAAGGTTCTGCTGTCTTTTCAGTAGCTCGTCTATAACATATCTCGTTTTGGAACAGTCTCCACTTCCGAGGTCAACTAAGGTAAAGTCATATTGCATCCGAGGAATTATATCCTGTAAAAACGGTACCAAAAATTACCTTTAATTCAGCTTTCTTCCTCGTTGATTATTTTCATTTACCATTAAATGGTTCTAATGATCTGTTCATGCATTTTAAGTGCAGTAAATTAAAGTTATCCTGATAAAGTATAAGAGTCAATCATATCAACGCGATATCACTATTAATTGTACAATATTGTATACTAAGGAACGTTCATGCAAAATATCAGCATCTTGTCAGTCAATGTTAATGAATGCAGGACCCACTCTGTAAAACTTCTTAACTAAAGTCTTCATATTGAATACACCTTTATATGGAATAGTAATATGAATGAAGGCAAAGCCTTGGAAGAGCACAGCTAATTTAATTGCCACTTGTATACGTATATATATAGACATTGAGATAGGGTGAAAACTGAACTTGAATGAAAATTCTCAAAATTCAGTTTTGAGGCCAAAATATGTGAATCTGTAAAGACATTTGAGCTTCAATTAAATTAATATTGCTTTTATAACACAGTTTAAAGTGAATCTTAACATAACTTCACAAAATTCAGTTAGTATTTTTATTTTACCCAAAAATAGGTGAACCTGTAAAAACTTTCCTCTAAATGATGGATAGGTGCATGCATGCAATTAAATAAGCCAAAAAGGGTGATTTCTGTATATGAATTAAAAAAATATTTCTATAACCCATCCCTATAGGGTAACAGGACACCCTGTGGTCAAAAAAAAAAAAAAATCTACCGGTAATATTTTGAAAAGTACCTCAAGTCTCTTTCATCCATGAGAGATGTTTGATTTCTTCATATCTGGAAGTTTAGAGGTTTCGTCAATTTTACGCTTTTTGGTCCTACTACTCACGATCAGGCCACTGTGGATCAGTCATAGTGCCAATATATATATATATATATATATTATATGTATATATACACATGTACATAAATACAGGTATGTGTGTGCATACTATTGCACATATATCCCATTCTGATACTTCTGTTCAAGTTTGTGTTATTTTAATTTCCAATATCAATATTCAATATCATTTCTGTTTTTGTATTTTCCCTAATTACTGCAGAGTAAACAAATAACCTGGGTCTCCTCACCTACTACAGACCCAAGGTGCATTAAATTATATCAGCTTTAAAGGACTTGAATTGAAGATCCTTCTACCATGTGTAATATTTGATTCTACCATATATTTGTAAAGGAATAGAACATTTTGAACTGTTATTCAGTCACTTCAACTCATTTTGGGCAAAACCGCTTTGGACCGAGGACATGTACTTATAGAGAACCTTTAAAAGAAATTCATTTAACAGTTAACATTGTGCGCCTTTAAAAATAAAATATGAATCAACTTTGGGAATACATCAGTATATAATGTTTTGTCAATTCTGTAATATCTGGTTGAAAGTTTATATTATCTGATATATATTTTATTACTATAAAAACAAAGATTTTGACTTGGACCAGTGAGATACTTTAATCTATAATCAGTGTTTAGTTCGAGTTAATTAATTTTGATTGTAAGTACATGAATTCTCTTGTCTTGTCTCCACTAAAACATTTGTAGCAAATTTAAGTTAAACCTACTATTAGTCAACACCATAGACAATTACTCTCCTTTTGTAATTATGATTAATTAAAAAATATTATAGAAATTCTATAATCTTCCAGGCTTTGAAAATTAACAGCAGTAATTGATTACAAGGTTTTAACCGTATCACACTGTTCATGTGTTCAAAAACATTGTTATAAATTTGGTTTACTTCATTTAAATGGTCATTTAGGTCATCAAAATTAAACTTATTTGAAAACATGAGTCTTTAATTTACATAAATCGAACAGTTTGACTCGCAGGGTAATCAACACAAGTTCTCCAAATTCCAAGTCCTAAAACTTCTATATTCCTACCAAAATATCAGTTTTTACTTGAAAGCCACTCAGTATTTTTGAAGGATTCATCATTTTTCTGTACATTTTGTCATTGATTCATTTCCCTGTTCAAAAGTGGATTTCATCAGTAAAAATTGTACATGGTTGTGATATCTGAAAGAAAGAATGTCCCTCTATAAGTCTTATTAACTGCCAGGGTCATTTAGATCATGCCAGGCATTGGAGAAGAAAATCCAGAGCACCAGGAAAACCCACGACCTAATGTCAGTACCTGGTAAAGACACCCTAGAGCTAGTCAGTTTTCATCTATCAACTCAGAGAAGTGTATCCATATATAGAGCTAGTGAAAAAGTGCTGGAACTTCAAAAACCTTGTATGTTTTGACATTGAGTGCGTACTAAAGATTGTTTTAAATGTCCTTTTAATAAATTTCAGACAATAATTTTGTGAAATAAACAGTAACTATACTTAGCAATAGAAATCTGATCTTTAATACTCTCAACAGTATACAATAAGTTTATTAACATTGCAAAGGAAATATTTTTCAGATAAATTTCATTTAAAATTTAATCATTTTAGTTACAACCTACGTATTTGTCATGTTGATCTAAGTTTATTTCTGCTGACTTATGTAGACTAACTATACATGTACTAAACCTGCATTTCATAAATGATAAATATCTAGGGTTATCACATTAGTAGGCCTAACTCCGACACATTTTAATGGTTATGCTACTAGACTAGCCCCATGTACTGTCGATAATATAACCTACTTCTAGGCACCTAATTGTTATAAGCAATGCAAGTCAGACACATCGTATCATCTGTAACTAAAAATTAAAACAAGCTGGAACGTAACTGACAGGTACTTGTTTAATTCCTATGCATATGCCTAGTTGTCTTTCGGCATGTTAATTCTATTGTTATTGTTGACAATGTAAATCAAGTGCCTGTCGTAAGCCTAACGTATACGTTGAGAAAATAAATCGACAAGGCAGCCTAAATAATTACGATAGAATCGATCATAACACAGTGTTATAGGCAAATGCCACCTTTGATCAGATCAGACTGGAACCACATACAAAAATAATGACCAAACAGTACTGAGTTTAATTCTAACGTACTCGCATGTCTTGTTGTGTACAATATATATAGGTCAGACGTGAATGGAGTCGATGACATTCGGTAATTTCCGATCGTTTACGGACGACAGGATGAAAATAAAAGCGAAAACATACCGCTGTTTTGTTATTTGTTTTTCATCTGAAAACAAAAGTTATACATAAGTAATGTCTAAACACTATAGTGAGACTTTGTCGTTGATATTGTTTAAGATTATTTGCCCATGGGAATACTACATCCGGTTTTGAGCCATTCCGGTGGACCATATACGATTTTCTTTGTTCGTATGTATGGGAAGGGAGACAACTCTTGTTGGTGGTACCGTTTTCCAGTATTTAGAGATCTTCGCTCGGGCGCCTTCGGCGCCCTAGAGCTGCGCTCTTATTAAAACACATCATCATGTGACCGTGTAATACAATCTGATGTGGTCAGTAATGGGTACGCCGTCGTAATGTTTTCCTCAAAATGTTGTCTAATTAAAGCATATAGTTGTCGTTTTCTTGCCCGATGACTATTTGCGGAACTAGATTTTCCCCGTTACAATGCAATTATCAATTGGAAACATCATGGTGAATGGCAATAAACCACACTCTAAAGTGTTCTTTTGAGGATCGTATACGTCGGCGAGTGTGAAGTTTGGAGTATAGCAACTACTGGCAAATAAAAAAACAATGGTTTTATGCTTAATTTGTATGAAAATAGTTCTAATGTTTCACTTTAAAACTAAACATCTTATTAGACAAGACATAATTTTGCATGTCTTAAAGCCTTTGTATTTGAAAAAAGGCAACTGATTAGTTTGAAAATCGGTTATATATAAATAACACCAATGTCATATACAATCAGTCTAGTAGTGAGGAATTTCCCCCAATAAGGAATGTTCAATGGAATATATAGAGGTTACACAACGAGTGGTTGTTGGATATGGAATTTCTTTCACTCGAGTAAGTTATTATTTAAGGTTACAAAAGACACGTGCTTTAGCGAGTGTCTTTTCTAACTTTTAAAGAATAACTTACGAGTCGTGTGATCTGTTGGTACCATAATGATATCGGCTTGAATCAAAGGGAAATGTGGCCAAGTCTATCGCGTATGCAAATAAGGTGTACAGGTGACGGCCGGGGCCCGATGATGTGTCGTCATTTGAGAGATGATGACGTCAATAACAATTGCAGCTCGGGTCAAAGTTCGAATTCTTGACGAGTCAAAAGACCGAAATATCATATACCCAACAGTTGACACATTTATATAATGGCTTGAGAGTGGAATAACACATCGTATCGTGGTAGAAATGAAGATATTTTAACAGGTGACTACAACTATTGTTATCGATGGTTTGTTTTGTATTTTTTGACGTTCTATCAACAGCTTGGGTTATTTAAGGACGACATTCCCAGTATGGAAGATGCATTCGTGTGTGTGTTTTGGGAGACTGCTATATATTCGTGTTTGTCTCCTTGCAATACCGTGATACTTATGTCGAATTCGATGTTACCGAACTGAAGCATACTATTGAAGACAACCAGCACGACACCCCAACTTAGTCACATTATACTGACAACCATCCCACTCCCAGAATGCTGAGCGCTAAGCAGGAGTAGCAACTACCATCTATAGAATGTCTTTGGCAGGGACAGAACCCAAAGCCTTCCTCGTCATGGAGAACACTCAACAAGGGGTCAGGCGTGAGGCAGTGTCATGGAAGATATTAGGTAGGGGAAAGTTTTTAGACGGAAGAGAAATTAAAGGATTCCAAATTAAGTCGTCTCTTACGATCATGTACTGGATTCAATTCTTGTTCCCTTCTTGCAAGGCGACAACAAATGTAATATGAGTGATTTGTTTTTGCATGAATTCTTTAAATAAATGTGGTGGTAATGACTTTGCAACGAAAACCCCACAGGCCTACTTGAACTTTTGGTATTGATGCTCTGAAGAAAAGGTAATGAAAAGCATAATCACCATGAGGAATGGGCTGGTAGGTTTTTATTGTATTGTATTATGTAAATGTCAACAAGTGTGAATTTTAGCTGCCATATTTCCATAAGTTTGTATTCACCAAATGCAAGATAACTAGCATTTACCTGTAGTTGGTGTTCCAGAATTGAAATTTGGCTTTCTGTCATATAGTATCCAGCATTTTTCGTGACAGCTGTAAGGTTAAGTTCCGATCCAGTCTTGTCATAGTTGTACCATGTTGGAATATATTTTCGACTTGATGTCAGCCCTCTTACCAGACACTGTTTTTGGTCATCTGCCATTTTCTAAATATATAGAAAATAATTAAAAGAAATAATTTTAAAAGCGATGGGCGTGTAACGTTTCTTCTAATAAATGTCCAACAATTATTTAATACATATGTAAAGATAGTTAATATTATCGTACCTTTAAAGCGGGGCCGTGGTATGACGGTGTTTGCCTGTTTCTGGTAACGCGTAGCTAATGACAACTTTATAGTTTCGATATATGGCATATGATAAGTGCAAGAGGATAAATTCAACAAATTATTCTGGTTAAACCTTACATAATAGTTCATTTTGTATAAATTCTCTATCAGTGAGTGACAGTGTAGGGCAGTTCTATAAAGGGTTTGTACTGTTTTCCAATTATTCCAATATGACCAGGAATTCAAGGACATGACAATTTTAGGGAAATTTCTTGATGAGCGTTTGTAATCTTGAATATTTATACACATATCGAGATATGTTGTTAAATATGCATCGAAAACTGTAAGCATTCGCTTTTTCGAAAATAAAATTCAAGACACGGATATTCAAGAAAAGTTACTCACCTTAGTAGTCGGATAATACACAACACAAGGAGAAGTGTGTTAGCGATGTAGTCGTGTACACTCAAGGAAGCAATAGTTGTAAAAATAACAATAAGACTGTTTCTAGAATTTAATATCGTCTTAATTTTAATTTTATATATTTCATGAAAGTATGTCGCTTTTAATTACGTGTATTGATCTGTCCGATCAGTGATGCGTTTGATGGTATTCTCAACATCATTGACCATATGGTTGATTATTAAAATTTCAAGAAAACGTGTTTGCATACAAGCATCAGGGGATTAATGACATATTCCAGATGTTGGGCAATTTTATGCATACATTTCGCACATAAAAGTTCCGAATTTTAGGCTTATCTAATAACTTTGAATCGATAGAATGAAATAATATAGGAGCTATATGTTTGGAATTAACGTTTTAAATAAACACCATTTATGCTAAACTAAAGACTTAAATGGCTTTTAACAAATTAATCAGTACGTATTATGTATGTAATAAACAAAACTATCCATTACAATATATATGTAATATCATTTTGGCAGGGCGTCAGAACGAACCAACCAAATGGCAGCCACCATAATAAACAATGAATTATTCATCTATATTATGACTTCCTGCTAAACAAATTAACGTATAGGTGAAGAAGCTCGCGAAAAACGTTGTTTGGCCGCTAAAGACTATTAAACTTACCTTTATTTACACATAAACTATAAACTTACCATAGCATACAATAATATACCACACCTTAACCTTATTTTGACCAAAATCGTAATTAGAACTAGTATTATTAAGCATTGAGGTTGATGGTTTTTTTTATTTTCATCGGGGTATGAAAAGAATTTTTTTTGCAAACTGTATGAATCCGCAGCAGATTCATACAGTTTGCAAAAATAATTCTTTTCATACCCCGATGAAAAATTTAAAAAATCAACCTCAATGCTTATAATTAATTTCAGTTAATTGTCTTTTTCTAATTCAAAACATGTTTTATGTACAATTTTACGGGTTTTATTTGGGATTCTTTTTCTCAAATCAATACGCAACGTCAATTGTCGTATTGTGACGTCACATTTTTCGCGCCATTCTCGGAATTTCTTTCATAGAAGAATGAAAAGAATTTTTCGACCAATCACATTTGAGCATTTACCATGAAAACAAAGAAAAATTAATTATTTCCATATGAAGTTATTTCCTAATTCAAGGTTCATTGTTAATTCTGTTGCTTACATGACCTAATGAAGGAAAGTGAGACATGAAATGATGAAGAGAAGGGAACGTCTTGCAAATGGTATGAAAGCTGAAAAAGAATATAAAGCTGCTTATGGAGACGTGTATATTTCATATGAGTTTGTTCTGACAAACCTGAGTAAAAAAATCAAATAAAATATGTTTAATGCAAGGCAAATATATTGAACAAATTCAATCGAATCTTATCAGCATATGATCGTGTAAAAACCGTCAACATTGTAAAGAAATGACCTCTTTCTCTAATAATAGAACTTTGCCCACGAACCAATTTGACCAAAACCAGATGTTATTTGAAGCTACCATAGAGTGAACACTTGTAATAGATTTGAAAAACTCAAAAGGTCCCAGGGGCCTGTGTTATGGCCAAAATAGTGTTGCCAACTAGAGGTGTACAGCAGGGGTAAGTTTTTCATCCAAAACTGTATCAATAGATTATTTTATGTTGTCCTATGATTTTTATTTTTAAGGAGTATAATTTACTGCAAATTATGAATCAAATATGGAGAGAAAATATACTCAATGAATATGAAACATCAGTTTAAAGACAAAATTTTAATCATATTTTTAGCCGTGTCAGATTTCTACGGAAACGATATACCCACATCTGGTTCTTGTGCACCAAAAACACTTTGTGATTAGTTGACTCATTGTGTAAATATATATTGGTAAAAATTTTGGAAAAATCTGGGACAGGTAAATCAAATTGACAGATGGTTTATTTTTAGTAAATTCAAGTAACAATTGAATATCATTATTGTGAAGTCAAAAACCAAAAACAAACAAAATAAATAAATAAAAACAAAAACATTTGATATGGTAAAATGAACTTATTTTCTAAAGAGTATGATTTACTGCAAATTATGAATCCAAATAAAGAGATAAAAGTTACGAAATAAATATGTAACAAAAATTCAAAGACGTAAAATGGTAAAATGTCGAAATTTTGAGTCATATTTTAGCTGTTTCAGATTTCTTAGGAAGTGATAAACTCATTTCCGGTTTTTGTGCATCAAAAATATTTTGAAACGTTTTGGCGCATTCTGTTTGCTTAATTTATTGAAAATTTCAAAAAGTTCATGACCAGTAAATTTGTCATTTAAAACATGCAAGGAGTTAGTACATTTGTCGAAATCGACATTATCAAATACAATGTTATTGATATGGCTGTTTTGGAATTTATCTTCAGTTTCTCGTTTTTCAAATGATGATATAAATATTTTGAAACTTTTTACATGATATTATGTATGAAACCATGTTTTAACACAAAGTAAGTGCCCTAAAAGGCTTGCTCCAGCTATTTGAATACAGGGCTTTAATCAAACATGAAAAGTATGTATGGCCATTAATCATGCAATTGATGAATGCCAGTCGAGTGATATCATTAATTCTAATTTGTATGAACCAAATTTAATTTTTTCTGACGTTTTGCAGTCAATTCTCATTCTTTACTGGCATTTTTGCAATGACATCCTCAGTTATTATATTCCCAATAACGGGAAAGATATTTCTAACAGTTAGCAGATCTCAAAACAACACTTAAGCAAACTCAGATCAAAACAAAACAGATACAAATCTACAATACCTTTCAATAATGACAGTCAGGTAGAGTAGAGTTGACATCTACAGTGATGGAGGACTTGCATTTTCCGGATTTCCTGGAAATCAATCAGGAAGGTGAAAGTTTTAAGGAAATTCTAACGAACAAATTGTCACATTAATATGTAACAGAAAACGTATGTTACGGAACAGGAAACCGGCCAGTTACGCGTGGTAATATTATAACTAATGAATATGGTATGGTTGGAGATACTGGCTTACAAGATTTTGCTTGGACATAGTGATGGCCTACTTCTGACACCACGTTTTTGTTTTGACAAGACTTCCTCTTATATCCATTGGCAAAGGATTGTATGAGACAGAAGATAGTACCACCATTTATTACAAATGGAGTGTAAGCAACAATAGAGAGAGAAAAATATGATAATAATTGAAATCAATAAACTGCGTCTTGCAGCTGTTTCGTCCTTCTTTGTTACGTCAGTGATTCTAACGTCCTCACTTGTCGATACCTGGAATAAAACTGCATCATTTAGCAGCTTCATCCTCCTACGACTCGTAAGTAAACCTAAAGGCCGAAAGTGTCCGTACCTAGAATGAGTTATACAGATGTTTTGTGGTCCCCGTGATTTCGTGTACGCCGCACCCGGTCCCGGACCCGATCCCCGTACCAGGAATATACATATTAATATTTTTCCTCAACAACGACTTTATGAATAAATCTCATGTTTTTCTTATAAATCCTTATTAATATTTGAAAAATCTGACATTTAAAATATAATGGAAGTAATACCTACAACTTTAGAAATCGTCCATTTAAATTTTTCAGAGTGTGATTTTGTGTACGCCGCACTCAACCGTGAAAAGTTATGGTTTTTGGCTGTTTATTCGTAAACAAGGGTTTATTTTTATGATATTTTCGATTCCATTCTTCAAGTAAGCCTAGTTGATGATACCAATATAAGTTTAAATTAGAAAAAATACACGGTTTTTTTTGTTTACGCCCGGTCCCGTACCAAGTTCAGACTACTCCCGATCCACCGCCCCGTGCTAAGACTACTGGTTTATGAGTAGCGTGTATTGTCTGTAAACATATACCAGATGTTCTATAACATTTGATACATAATATGGCAACCTAGATGTCTTATGAATGTAAATGACTTTATCTAATATGTGTAGAACTTTCAGCCATCATATAAATAATGTTACCGGGCTCTGCGACGAGGACGCAGTTCTACAAAGAGCCTATTGCTATATTTGCTTTACCTACCTGCCTACCTACCTATGTATCTAACTAACCTACCTACCTACATTACCTACTTACTGTAAAGTTTGAGCATTCTTCTTTTTCCTATACATACTGATTGTTTTCCTTGGAAATTAAAAAAAAATCTACCATGATATGCATTTATATGTTTATACGGGGAAACTGTTTTTTCAGAATGTCTTTAACGTAGCACATGGTATTTCCAAAGATCTTTTTATCCATTAAAATAACATATTATTTTTTTTTTAACTTATATGGTACTCTTACCGTTATCCATCCAGATACGCTGTTTCGACTGGCTTACAAAGTGACGGACTATCGTCTGAAAGATCCACTAAAATCTCACTTACCTTTGATTTGTGTCTTTTTGGCAAAGAAAGTCTTTTTCTGTTAGATTGTATCTTAGGACTAGTGTTCACAACAGACTCGGTTATACTTACAGGCTCATCACTCTGGGTATCTTCTATGACTAGTCAGTAAAGCTTAGGGACGAAAGTATCCGTACCTAGAATGAGTTATACAGCTGTTTCGTCCTCCTACGACTCGTAAGTAAATCTAAAGGCCGAAAGTGTCCGTACCTAGAATGCCTCATTCAGCTGTTTCGTCCTCCTACGACTCGTCAGTAAAGCTGAGGGCCGAAAGTGTCCGTACCTAGATTGATTAAGAATGAGTCATTCAGCTGTCGAAAGTATCGATACTTAGAATTAAACTGCGTGATACAGCTGTTTCGTCCTTCATGATGGAGAGATGCAAAGGTCTCATAATTAAATAAATTTCATAATTTCCAATAACGAATTTGATGAGTACGTCGAGCACATCTGTGTAATTTGAAATTCTGAATCGTGCCACATTTCTAGATAATTATAATTTGCCGTTCTTTACATAATTGAATATGTCTACAGTTGTTTAAGTTGCCTTCGCTTGTTTCAAATACATATTCCAAAACTTGAATCAAAAATTAAATTCATTAGAATTTAGAATTCATTAAAAGTAATCACACATCAGTGAGCTTTTTTCTGTATTTTTAGACAAAGGTCTTACAAAAGATGAAATAACATATTCACATTATTACTTTTTACGTAGCTGGTTTCCATGACTATAACTTTAAGAAGCCGACAGCTGACCGCAAAACTGCGGATATATGTTTAATGCTAAATAAAATGCAAGAACGGTCAGTTGTAATATCTTAACTGTTAAGATCGCTGTTTGAATGTATTTTCAGGCGTAATAAAAAAAAATAAAAAAAAAAATTAAGAATAAAGAAAATACTAAACGTATTATCAAACTATGAACATTTTACGATTTAGTCGCGTGTATCTTAAACCCATTTCATTATTTATAAGAAGAAATTCAGTCAAGTAATAACAGTTATTATATAATGAATATCAGTCGATGACCTGGCAAATTAAAACAAAGATGTCACATTCCAAACAGTTAACTTTTTTCAAGTATGCGTTCACGTCGTTGTAACGAGAAAACGAACCATGCTGACTCTTATCATATGTATAATACCAATATATTTCTAATCTTAATTTTAATATAGGGTAGACATATTAAGATTTTACAAAATGATACGATAGTGACGTGGCTCTGTGATATATACTCTTGATGTTGAATTTTCTTCCACCGTGAAAAAGTACAGGTACCAAATATAAGAATTTGTTATGCTGTCACCTGTGTAAAAAAACAACTTGCAACATGAAAAGAAATGGCGCAGAATTTAATAAGTTTAATAATTTAATAAGTGTCCGTACCTAGATTTATTAAGAATGAGTCATACAGCAGTTTCGTCCTCCTACGACTCGTAAGTAAAACTAAAGGCCGAAAGTGTCCGTACCTAGAATAAGTCATACAGCTGTTTCGTCCTCCTACGACTCGAAAGTAAAGCTAAGGGCCGAAAGTGTCCGTACCTAGAATGAGTCATACAGCTGTTTCGTCCTCCTACGACTCGAAAGTAAAGCTAAGGGCCGAAAGTGTCCGTACCTAGAATGAGTCATACAGCTGTTTCGTCCTCCTACGACTCGTCAGTAAAGCTAAAGGACGAAAGTGTCGATACCTAGAATGAGTCATACAGCTGTTTCGTTCTCCTACGACTCGTAAGTAAAACTAAAGGCCGAAAGTGTCCGTAACTAGAATGAGTCATACAGCTGTTTCGTCCTCCTACGACTCGTAAGTAAAACTAAAGGCCGAAAGTGCCCGTACCTAGAATGAGTCATACAGCTGTTTCGTCCTCCTACGACTCGTCAGTAAAGCTGAGAGCCGAAAGTGTCCGTACCTAGATTGATTAAGAATGAGTCATTCAGCTGTCGAAAGTATCGATACTTAGAATTAAACTGCGTGATACAGCTGTTTCGTCCTTCATGATGGAGAGGTGCAAAGGTCTCATAATTAAATAAATTTCATAATTTCCAATAACGAATTTGATGAGTACGTCGAGCACATCTGTGTAATTTGAAATTCTGAATCGTGCCACATTTCTAGCAAATTATAATTTGCCACTCTTTACATAATTGAATATGTCTACAGTTGTTTAAGTTGCCTTCGCTTGTTTCAAATACATATTCCAAAACTTAAATAAAAAATTAAATTCATTAGAATTTAGAATTCATTAAAAGTAATCACACATCAGTGAGCTTTTTTCTGTATTTTTAGATAAAGGTCTTACAAAAGATGAAATAACATATTCAACGGTCAGTTGTAATATCTTAATATCTTAAGATCGCTGTTTGAAAGTATTTTCAGGCGTAATAAAAATAATAAAAAAAATCATTAAGAATAAAGAATAAAGAAAATACTAAATGTATTATCAAACTATGAACATTTTACGATTTAGTCGCGTGTATCTTAAACCCATTTCATTATTCATAAGAAGAAATTCAGTCAAGTAATAACAGTTATTATATAATGAATATCAGTCGATGACCTGGCAAATTAAAACAAAGATGTCACATTCCAAACAGTTAACTTTTTTCAAGTATGCGTTCACGTCGTTGTAACGAGAAAACTGACCATGCTGACTCTTATCATATGTATATACCAATATATTTCTTATTTTGATTTTAATATAGGGTAGACATATTAAGATTGTACAAAACGATACGATAGTGACGTGGCTCTGTGATATATACTCTTGATGTTGAATTTTCTTACACCGTGAAAAAGTACAGGTACCAAATATAAGAATTTGTTATGCTGTCACCTGTGTAAAAAAACAACTTGCAACATGAAAAGAAATAGCGCGGAATTTAATTACCTCCCCTTACTCAGATCTTCATGGACGTACGTACGAGAGAGAGAGAGAGACATTCAAATAATTCAGCTTTTATAAAACGAGGGTGTTTATCTGACGATTACCTTTTATGCTTCTTGACAGCAATATTTTAAAATTTTAAATATATGATATATTTTTAAATAGTATGACTTCCCTCAAATTGACGTAAATGTGAAAAGCGTTCGAAAAAACACATTAATCTTTGTTTAATATAATTGATGAATGTTCCTGAATATGTTTTGTTTGCTCAAAATCATTTTCATTAACATTGTTTTGAAATGTTTGCTATTAAATCATAGGTATGCTGAGTATTAACAGGTCGAGAGATGAAAATAATTGCTTCTTTTTTTTTATCACACTATACATAATCAGAGTTCGCGGAGAATATGGACAAAGAAGGTCTGTACAAATTATATAATTATTCGCGCGATTTATGTTACTAACTGTCCTCTAAATCACAATATTTTCTATACTTTAGGAGTATCATTGCTAACGACATGTATTGTTGTACCATGTAATCACACCCTTTGTTAAAGCAAAACGAGTATAAAAAGTAACTTTCTGCCGTAGTACCGCAGCTATTCTTCTTGCCAAACGCGAGGAATTAAAGGATTAAAATGAAAACATCAACTTTAGTAGTTGCAATGTGATCCATTGTTATCCTAAAAACTTCTATGTACGGTGTTTTAGCGACAATTATTGTTTTCAGTTTCATTTATTATTATTATTATTTTTATTTTTTGTTATCTTCATCTTGAATGAAACTGAATTGCTCATTACTTTGTTTCCACATAAAAATGTAAGTCTACTTTGCAGGTTCTTATCCTCTATCAGTTTGTTCACCATATACATTGTACCTCTATGCTCCTGTCTAAAAAACTGATCTTAAAAAACGCCGAAGACTGTAGGAAACAGTATAAAAGGTTAAGGTGTCAGTTTATTGCTGTATTAAATAAAATTCAACACTGTCATTATTGAAATTATACGAAAATTGACGGATTGACGAAATGAACATAATCGGGCTGTCTAAAGGCTGAAATTGCGTATTCTGTATACATTTTGTTTAATCTTAATAAAAAAAGTTTTAAGGCACACTTGATGCCGACTTGGTTGATGATTATTCGTTAGACTCTGTTGAGATACACATTTGAATCCTTTGTTCTACAGCTGTGTACTATTTTTACATATTCGTTGAAGGCAACATTTTCTGCTTCATCAGTTTTGTATGTGTCTGGTCCTAGAATTGTATCTTCATTTTGTAAACCAGGGAGCGTAATATGAATCAGGATTGGGTAGCTTGTTGGTACCTTGACATGATTCCTACACTTTGAAAATATTGCTGACGTCATTTGACGCTGTTATTTATTAACCTGTCAATATGCCGTCGAATAAGTCATCAAACCAAGCCTCACCAATAATATATGAAGAGATATTATTTTCTTGAACGAACAATTTTTGAGATGATGTTTTCTGAGCAGCATTTATTTACGTCTGGTGTACATATCTAGGGTAGGTAGAGAGGGGAAATGTTATCATTCGATATAAACCCGTGAAACAACCACCTACGCATATGGGTTAATGTTGCATTTATAATTAAACAGAACAAAACTCGTTATGTTTTTATATACATTCATTATTTGATAATTTCTTCGTCATTTCTGTTTGTTTTCTGGTCCTAGATTTGTATCTACATTTTACAAACCAGGGAGCGTTATATGAATCAGGAGGGGGTAGCTTGTCGGTACCTTGACATGATTCCTACACTTTGAAAATATTGCTGACGTCATTTGAGGCTGTTATTTATTAGCCTGTCAATATGTGTCCGTATCCGGATGGTTTCGTCGGTCGTCGTGTTCTCGCGTGGTCACCTGACCGACACGAAGAACTACATTAACACTTGGTCGGTAAAAATGTCCAGAGCACCCGATTAACGTATTTTGTTGTACAAATAAACGTGATACACTTGTTCATTGTACTTAGGAACCCAGGAAAAGTGCTGTACATTTTCCGATTTATTCCCTTACGGTAATACAAATGCGTTGTTAATTAGTATTAATTGACGAAGAGCCAATAAATTGACCACTTTTTTTTTTTTTTTTTTTTTTTAAATTTTGACGATGTTTGTCATTTTCTTAAGAATGTACAGCACTTTTCGTTGTTCTAGCACAAATACCTTCACGCTCCTATCTGTTTCATATGTATTAATGTTGGGTAGCCGGGTACTTTAGGACGATTAATAAAGTAATTGTTATTGTTCATGTTTCAATATTGGAACTCTTTAGTGTTTTAAGTATCGAAAACGGCATACAGAAACGAACAAACATTGATAGAGGAATGCAATGGATCGTTATTATTGTTGAAGTCTCATGCGCAACATCCCGTTTTTTTTCGTAAAACTACATTCACACCTCCTATTGATTGAGGCTGTTTTACCACACCTGATCAATTGAAATGCAAGAAAACTAACTAAAACACTAAAAACACAGCATGAAGCCTTCGTGTCATGCAGTGCAGACACAACACGGGATCTGTAAACAATGTGACGTCATCGAAATGTACAGGTTGCAACAATGTACAACAATACATATTTTACATGAATACACAAATCAGCAACAGTACGCAACATTAACCCACATGCGTATGTACATTTAAGCTTTGATGTGTATGAATAGAATTAAGCTGTAAATCATTAGTGTGATTAATTCGATTTTATTTTTAAACAATGATAAATATTATCAAACGAAAGATACATAAACGATAATATGACTAAAGACTGCTATTGTGGGAACCGGATCCGGATCCGGGCGGTCGTAATATCTGTGATTGACAATGTTCGTATCCGGAGTTCTGGTACACACATTTCAGAGCCTCACATTTCAGATTGTGTAATTTAGGGCGTGTTTTTCTGAGTGTGTATTTCAGAGTGTTTATTTTTGAGCGTGTTTATCTGAGTGTATATTTTAGAGTGTGTATTTCAGGGCGTGTTTTTCTGAGTGGGCATTTAAGAGTGTGTTTTCAAAGGCGAAAGCCCATTAAGATACGCATTTTCTATGAAAAAAAATAGTATGAAAAACCTTAGGTTAGCTGGTATTTAAATGGATTGTATACCTTATTGAATATCATGTGATCCGTTTCGTTTTTTGTTTTCAAGTCAAACAATGTTATTAGATATATATAAATGATATATGCATTTAAAACATATTGACTGGTAATGTATCACTATAAACAAATTCTAGAAAAACTATGATTTCAATAACCCCTTACCCCTTTTAATCAAACTTCACGGAACACGTAAGATCGTGATGGTGCCCTACTAAATATAGAATAAAAAAGTGTTGCAGTTCACGCCGGGATTGTCCCTTGATGTCGTTTATATGGTTGTACAACAACAAAAAGCGCCATGTTTCTGTCCATAACTCCATGTCCGGCTGTAGAAGAATTGTTTGATATCTGTCAGTATATCAGCATATACAGTTACCATTTTTATTTTAATTGCACGTTAACATATATCGATTAAGGAAAACAACGACCCATTACGACATTGCTACTAATGCTCGTTATTTTGAAGGTGAAACGAATAACGATACCTAGATATTAATTTGAAGCTACAGGAAGAACCAAATTGGTCACTTTGAAAGTGAAAGTTGTCATCAAAATCTAACAAACCGACGTTTGGATCTATACTCGTCAAAGTGTAAGGAACCGAAACTTTGGAACTATAGAGATACATTTGTTTATTCTATAAGACAAGCTAATTTTGCAAAAATATATAGATAGCTCACATCGATTATTATTTGTATAAGTCGAATTAATATTTTAAACAAGGAAAAAGCTTTATTTCCATCTTTGAATGATGTATTGAACAACAGACCCCTAACTTTTGATAGAAAAAATTAACCAAAACATATATGTATCGATAATACACCACTTACCTATCGGATATTTAACATCTTCCTTTGCTTCCAGGTAAGCTGTGACGTAGCTCATATGATTGGGATTTTGGTCAGAGATAAAATCCATCTCGTATGTGAACTTCTCTAGGTCAATCTGGCTGCCTTCCTCTTTGTTCAGGCGAATGATGGCATATTCAACGAAGCGCTGTGCTAACCCTATTATAGAACGTATGGAAGCATATTAAAAACTTTTGAAAGTACATTATCAGCTTCTATACAAATCTTGTAAAACATAAAACAAGTCAGGTATGAAATATTAATGTTAATATTCCAAAGTAATCTTGTGATTTTCATTGACAGAAAGAATCGGCATTCATCAATTATATCATCATTTGAATATGATAGAAGTTATATGATACAACCAATATGATAGTCAAGAGTGACGTTTCGATAACTACACTGTCACCTTCATCAGACCAATGACCAATGCGAGGCGTACTAGAACTGTCCTCACTTATAACTTCTATCATATTTCCTTTACCAACCTGAATAACATGTTCCAGAATATCGTCATTTAACTAATTCAATTTAATGCATGAAGAAATGTATCTATAATTCGTGCTAAAAACAGGAAAACAATAATTTTACTTTTTTTTCCGATGTAAAGTGCGTGTTTATTTATATGTATATATATTACTTAGATAAGATATCAACTTTCTTTCCTTTTCATTTATATAAATCGTTATAACTAGTTTAACTAACATCTTTAAAAAAAAAAAAAAAAAATCACCTTTGTCGTCATTATAGGCTTTAAGAATAGCGTCTCTATCCTGTGTGATGTCAGCAGTAAAGACTAGTCGGCATTTGTCTGGAAAAAGAGGGAACTTTACAATAAATACTGAGCTGTATATACAAATAGTTTATTTAAGCATTGATGTCTTTTTTTTCAGTTTCAATGGGGTCTGAAAAAAATGCTTGCAAACTATATAAATCCGCGTATACGATCTAACCCAATGATTCATAAATGAATAAATTTAAATAACATTTCGAATCAGTGCTTTATATGCTTCTGGTCAATACACGTATATTTTTCATGTATTGATATATTGAAATATTGCTTAGATTATTCAATAAATTATTTTTTCCGAATAATTTATGAAATAGGTTTTAAATAGTGTTTGGAATAAACCACAATTCGCTTCTGACGACAACCCCAAAAGTATCTACGGCCTACAGGTAGGGCGTAAGAATTGTACCTGCTGCCTCCATTGCATGATCGTAAGAGGCGACTAAATTTGGGATCTTATCTTTTCTCTTCTTTCTGAACATCTTCTTCCTAATGTCTCCCTTGACAATGCCTCACTTTTGGCCTTAAGTTGAGCGTTCGCCGCTGTGAGGAAGGCTTTGGGTTCTGTCCCCTAGCCGAGACATACCAGAGTCTTTAAAAATGGTAGTTGCTACTGCTGCTTAGCGCTCAGCATGCAATAAGTGGGACGACTGGTTCGCCCGTTGTCAGTATAATGTGACCGGGTGGGGTGTGCTGCTGGGTGTCATTGGCAGTATGCTTCAGTGAGGTAGCACTATAAATCGGCAAAAGTTCCGGCCTATCACAAGGAGACTTAACACGAACATACCGCAGCCTCCAAAAACACACATACGCACTTACCACACGCATGCATGTCGCACGCACGGGAGGCCGTCCTTAAATGACCTTAGCTGTTGATAGGGCGTTAAACAAAATAAACCAAACCAAACCAAAGTATCTACGGATGTTAAACTTCTAATCTTGATTTACCTTATAAACGAGAAGTTACACTGCTAAAAGTCTTGCTATATTAATAATTCATTTAGTCATAGAGGTATCAACAGTCTTAACAAAAACAAATCGCCCTAAAACCAATTTCCAGCCGTCCTTTTACATGTTTTTATTTCTTTATACATGTACTTGTTACAAACGTGGTATTTGAACTGTAGGCGTTTGAAGAAACTTGTCCTAAAGTTTTCACCAAATGTCGACAAAGCGGACGGACTGTCGTCAGTCAGTTGAAAGGCAATAAAAGACATACACATAACTGTCACAACATTAATTGTCGCAATATTTAATGTAGTGGTGTAACTAATTATTAATAACGATTAATTTTAATTTGAAGATGACAATACCTGTCATTATGGTGGAGACCATCCTGAGAGTATCCACCTGCTCGTCATACGGCAAATTAATCATACTGCCAATCCAAAGTATCAGTTTAGGGCCTTTGATATGCCTTAAACAGACCAATACAACACGAATTCGATACCTTGTACATAAGACAAAAAACGATCATTTTAACCGGGACAAAATACCAACAGAAAAGTTTCAAATCACCCTTAATAACTAACATACAAAGTTGATAGGACGGTAATCAGTATGAAAATGAAACAAACCGCTGAAGTAAGTAACCCTTAATATGTAATTGGTGTATTGATAGACGAACCGTGTGCAAGCCTTTATTCATCAAGTTCGTCAACATTAGAGTTAAAAAAGACAATTTTGACATCATAAAAGCGCTCAAGCATTTTTCCATTGTCCATCAAAATTCTGCCAATATACACTTTTAAATCATCTTTTAACACACCAGTCCTGTTATCATTCTGTACTGTACTTCATTTGGTGACTGGATTGCTTATTCCTGTTGTTTGATCAAATATATCGCATTAAGTCTAAGTATTTCATATAAGAAATTAAAGTGTGGCATCCATATTTGTTAAAGTTTTCCGGCTGTTTTAGTTTTTGTAACATACAACATACAAATAAAAAATCAATGCTAAGGGAGACAACTCTCTTACCAGAACGCATCATAGTTAATGTTACATCGTGAATATATGGTCATAAGGGTATGGGGTAAGAGATCGGTATCGGGTAGAAATGATGACTTGAGAATTAAGCAGAAGTGGATGTATGACCTACGCCCACTTAATTGAAAAGGTGTAAGTTTGAACATTCGATGAACATCATATGCAAAGAATCATTCTTTCGGTTACCGGTTTGTTAGTTGAGTTGAATATCCACACACCATCAACCACCTGAGATCACATGTGGATGGTATCAGGATTGCATGCTACTAATGTGTATGTTATAACTCAAGCAATAGATGATGGGAGTTACATAGGATTGAACTCTTGAACTTTAAAAACTTATTCATGAAAAATTCTTGTGTTACATATTGATATGACAAGTGATATCGGAAATATTTGGCAAGCAGTTCTTTGAAATATACGGAAACAATTAATTATTTTCCTATATGCAAAGAGTCATAAATCCAGCAAAATAAATAATATAAATAGCAGGTTCAATCTTAATCTAAAATCCTATATGAATAATTATGAGTTTTAAATGACGAGTGGTAGCGAATAATAGTCCGGAATACAGGTAAGTACAAGACATCTGTGCCAAGGGCCATGACTCTAGTAACAGCTCAAATTGTAATTCATTAAGACAAAGTCACATACTTAGTCTCAAGCGGTAGCAAAAAAGTCAGGAAAATGGCTATTTTACGAAATCGCAATGTACCAAATAGGCATAACTCCAGATAAAAATGGAACTTCGACACGGAGTTCATAATTGATTTGTAATCTAATATTTTTGTAACTGATATTTTTTTTATTCAATACAATGATACATGTGCATGCTAAACAAAGCACTTTGTAACATCTTCACACAACATCTATGTACTTACACATATCTATATAACAGCACTCGTACATTTGCTCATACATTAGTACATAAGCACACATATACATAGGAAATTCTGTATAATGGTTATCGCAAACACTCCAATACATAATATATACATTATGATTACACACCATACAATTGCATATTCTTGTATACTAGTAGAACATACATATTCTCGCATACCAATAAAACATACATATTCTCGCATACCAATATAGAACATACATGTTCTAGAATACATATAAAACATACTTGTTCTCTCATACCAATAGATTATACATATTCTATTGCACCAATATATATAAACTTCGATATTCTCGCACACCAATTGAACACATACATATTCTCGCATATAAGGAATGATAATTATTTATACTTTTACCTTATCTTTATTATCAAAATAATTGTTCCATTTTCTAGCACATTGGGGAAACAAGTCAGATTTGATCAAAACATTATAAAACATTTTTGTCTGTTAAAAGACATTCCAAATAGATCGGCATGTAAGGATAGGATAAACATGGCCTATCAATAGGTATATTATGAGATGTGATAAAATATTTCTTAAAATGTATTGGGGAAGGAAATGAAACCTTTTAGAAACCTGGATATAGACATTGATATACAGCAGTTATATGTGTCCACTGCGCCTACCGCCATTTATTGGGTCAAATACGACATTATTTTAGCCTGAATTTGGTGATTGAAGTCCGCTGGGCTTGTCTCCAGTTATAAACTAACTATCGGCTTGGCTAAGTTTAGGGTTTGATGTCGGGAAACGACATCAATGTTATATATAACCTGACAGAATATGTTGGGTTTTTTTCCATTTCATGCTAAGGTGCTCTGTACGGGGGAAGGGGAGCTTAGTGCGTTTCTGTTTAGTCGAGTAGAAAATATCACAAATGCTACTTTATACCTCTCAACCTTACATACGAGTTAAAATTATGATAACAAACAGCCACTGCGACTTACTTTAGTTGCTCTATTCCTTGTTTGTAGTCCGCTCCTATAGTTGTGATTACGAGAGAGTCACCATAATCTTCTGCCAGTTTCTTCGTAGATATCAACAGAAATTCTGAGAGAAAAAAATATGAGATAAAACATCCAAAAGAAATTGACGACAATCAATTTAATCACCGGTATTAAGTAACTTACCTCTAGAAATATCTACAGGGAAAAACGAAAGGTTTTGCTGTCTTTTCAGTAGCTCGTCTATAACATATCTCGTTTTGGAACAGTCTCCACTTCCGAGGTCAACTAAGGTAAAGTCATATGGCATCCGAGGAATTATATCCTGTAAAAACGGTATAAAAAAAATTACCAGTTATCCGCATATAGCAAAATAGTCACGCATATCAACGCGATATCACTATTAATTGTACAATATTGTATACTAAGGAACGTTCATGCAAAATATCAGCATCTTGTCAGTCAATGTTAATGAATGCAGGACCCACTCTGTAAAACTTCTTAACTAAAGTCTTCATATTGAATACACCTTTATATGGAATAGTATTAAAACACATCATCATGTGACCGTGTAATACAATCTGATGTGGTCAGTAATGGGTACGCCGTCGTTATGTTTTCCTCAAAATGTTGTCTAATAATTGTCGTTTCCTTGCCCGATGACTATTTGCGGATCTAGATTTTTCCCGTTACAATGCAATTATCAATTGGAAACATCATGGTGAATGGCAATAAACCGCACTCTAAAGTGTTCTTTTGAGGGCTCTGGAACCGTATACGTCGGCGAGTGTGAAGTTTGGAGTATAGCAACTACTGGCAAATAAAAAAACAATGGTTTTATGCTTAATTTGTATGAAAATAGTTCTAATGTTTCACTTTAAAACTAAACATCTTATTAGACAAGACATAATTTTGCATGTCTTAAAGCCTTTGTATTTGAAAAAAGGCAACTGATAGGTTTGAAAATCGGTTATATATAAATAACACCAATGTCATATACAATCAGTCTAGTAGTGAGGAATTTCCCCCAATAAGGAATGTTCAATGGAATATATAGAGGTTACACAACGAGTGGTTGTTGGATATGGAATTTCTTTCACTCGAGTAAGTTATTTTTAAGGTAACAAAAGAAAAGTGCTTTAGCGAGTGTCTTTTGTAACTTTTAAAAAATAACTTACGAGTCGTGTGACTTGATGATATCGGCTTGAATCAAAAGGAAATGTGGCCAAGTCTTATTTCGCGTATGCAAATAAGGTGTACAGGTGACGGCCGGGGCCCGATGATGTGTCGTCATTCGAGTGATGATAACGTCAATAACAATTGCAGCTCGGGTCAAAGTTCGAATTCTTGACCAGTCAAAGGACCGGAATATCTTATACCCAACAGTCGGCACATTTATATAATGGTTTGAGAGTGGAATAACACAGCTATTGTGGTAGAAATGAAGATATTTTAACAGGTGACTACAACTATTGTTATTGATGGTTTGTTTTGTATTGTTTGACGTTCTATCAACAGCTTGGGTTATTAAAGGATCCTGTATGGAAGATGCATTCGTTTGTGTGTTTTGGGAGACTGCTATATATTCGTGTTTGTCTCCTTGCAATAGCGTGATATTTATGTCAGATTCGATGTTACCGAACTAAAGCATACTATTGAAGACAACCAGCAGGACACCCCACTTAGTCACATTATACTGACAACCATACCACTCCCAGAATGCTGAGCGCTAAGCAGGAGTAGCAACTACCATCTATAGAATGTCTTTGTCAGGGGCAGAACCCAAATCCTTCCTCATCATGGAGAACACTCAACATGCGTGAGGCAGTGTCATGGGAGATATTAGGTAGAGGAAAGTTTTTAGACAGAGGGGAAATAAAGGATTCCAAATTAAGTCGTCTCTTACGAACGTGTACTGGATTCAATTCTTGTGCCCTTCTGGCAAGACGACAGATTTGTTTTTGCATGAATTCTTTAAATAAATGTGGTGGTAATGACTTTGCAACGAAAACCCCAAAGGTCTACTTGAATTTTTTGTATTGATGCTCTGAAGAAAAGATAATGAAAAGCGCAATCGTCATGAGGAATGGGCTGGTAGGTTTGTATTGTATTGTATTATGTAAAGGTCAGCAAGTGTTCAATTGTAGCTGCCAGATTTCCATAAGTTTGTTTTCACCAAATACGAGATAACTAGCATTTACCTGTACTTGGTGTTCCAGAATTGAAAATTGGCTTTCTGTCAAATAGTATTCAACACGTTTCGTGGTAGCTGTAAGGTAAAGTTCCGATCCAGTCTTGTCATAGTTGTACCATGTTGGAATATATTTTCGACTTGATGTCAGCCCTCTTACCAGACACTATTTTTGGTCATCTGCCATTTTCTAAATATATCGAAAATAATTAAAAGAAATAATTTTAAAAGCGATGGGCGTGTAACATTTATTCTAATAAATGTCCAATAATTATTTAATTGATATGTAAAGACAGTTTATATTATCGTACCTTTAAAGCGGGGCCGTGGTATGACGGTGTTTGCTTGTTTCTGGTAACGCGTAGTTTATCACAACTTTATAGCGCTACCTTACTGAACCATACTGCCGAACGAACAAACCAGTCGTCTTACTTAAAAAACGCTGAAAGTTAGGCAGCAGAAAACACATTGCGACCAGCGGACAAAAGAGGATAAACAAGAGGCCCATGGGGCATGTATCGCTCACCTGGTTGGATTTGACCAAATGTCAAAATAATGTTCATGTTCAATTCCTTTTGTTTGTTAACCTCAAACAATGCTATATATGGTTATAGTGTGGGGATCCCAACTGCTTTAAAGAAATAATGAAGTCCAGACTCTCTGAGTTTACAACATGCATTTATAACTTTATGACTAGTAGTGATTTAAAGGAATTACCTCTATTTCCCATATGGGGCCCCGCCCCTTTGGCCCCTCGGGGGTCAGAGTCACCATTCATGCAAAATCTGTTCCCCTTCCCCAAAGAATGTTTCTTACTAAATTGGGTTCAAATCCATTCATAAATTTATGACTAGTAGCGATTTAAAGGAATTACCTCTATTTCCCATATGGGGCCCCGCCTCTTTGGCCCCTCGAGGGTCAGAGTCACCATTTATGCACAAACTGTTCCCCTTCACATAAGAATGTTTCTGACCAATTTGGGTTTAAATCCATTCATAACTTTATGAATAGTAGCGATTTTAAGGAATAACCTCTATTTCCCCATTAGGCCCCGCCCCTTTGGCCCCTTGGGGGTCAGAGTCACTATTTATGCAAAATCTGCTCCCCTTTCCCAAAGGATGTTTCTTACTAAATTGTGTTAAAAACCATTCATAACTTTATGACAAGTAGCGATTTGAAGGAATTACCTCTATTTCCCCATTAGGCCCCGCCCCTTTGGCCCCTTAGGGGTCAGAGTCACCATTTATGCAAAATCTGTTCCCCTTCCCCAAAGGATGTTGCTTACTAAATTGGGTTCAAATCCATTCATAACTTTATGACAAGTAGCGATTTAAAGGAATTACCTCTATTTCCCATATGGGGCCCCGCCCCTTTGGCCCTTGGGGGTCAAAGTCACCATTTATGCAAAATCTGTTCCCCTTCCCCAAAGAATGCTTCTGACTGAATTGGGTTCAAATCCATTCATAACTTTATGACTAGTAGCGATTTGAAGGAATTACCTCTATTTCCACATTAGGCCTCGCCCCTTTGGCCCCTTGGGGGTCAGAGTCACCATTGATGCAAAATCTATTCCCCATACCCAAAGGATGTTTCTGACCAAATTGGGTTCAAATCCATTCATAACTTTATGACTAGTAGCGATTTAAAGGAATTGCCTCAATTTCCCCTATTGGGCCCCGCCCCTTTGGCCCTTTGGGGGTCAGTGTCACAATTTATGCAAAATCTGTTCCCCTTCCCCCAAGAATGTTTCTGACCAAATTGGGTTCAAATCCATTCATAACTTTATGACTAGTAGCGATTTGAAGGAATTATCTCTATTTTCCCATTAGGCCCCGCCCCTTTGGCCCCTTGGGGGTCAGAGTAACCATTTATGCAAAATCTGCTCCGCTTCCCTGAAGGATGTTTCTGACCAAATTGGGTTCAAATCCATTCATAACTTTATGACTAGTAGCGATTTAAAGGAATTGCCTCAATTTCCCCTATTGGGCCCCGCCCCTTTGGCCCCTTGGGGGTCAGTGTCACAATTTATGCAAAATCTGTTCCCCTTCCCCCAAGAATGTTTCTGACCAAATTGGGTTCAAATCCATTCATAACTTTATGACTAGTAGCGATTTGAAGGAATTACCTCTATTTTCCCATTAGGCCCCGCCCCTTTGGCCCCTTGAGGTTCAGAGTAACCATTTATGCAAAATCTGTTCCCCTTCCCTGAAGGATCTTTCTGACCAAATTGGGTTCAAATCCATTCATAACTTTATGACTAGTAGCGATTTGAAGGAATTACCTCTATTTCCCCATTAGGCCCCGCCCCTTTGGCCCCTTGAGGTTCAGAGTAACCATTTATGCAAAATATGTTCCCCTTCCCTGAATGATGTTTCTGACCAAATTGGGTTCAAATCCATTCATAACTTTATGACTAGTAAGATTTAAAGGAATTGCCTCAATTTCCCCTATTGGGCCCCGCCCCTCGGGCCCCTTAGGGGTCAGAGTAACCATTTATGCAAAATCTGTTCCCCTTCCCTGAAGGATCTTTCTGACCAAATTGGGTTCAAATCCATTCATAACTTGATGACTGGTAGCGATTTGAAGGAATTACCTCTATTTCCCCATTAGGCCCCGCCCCTTTGGCCCCTTGGGGGTCAGAGTCACTATTTATGCAAAATCTGCTCCCCTTTCCCAAAGGATGTTTCTTACTAAATTGTGTTAAAAACCATTCATAACTTTATGACAAGTAGCGATTTGAAGGAATTACCTCTATTTCCCCATTAGGCCCCGCCCCTTTGGCCCCTTAGGGGTCAGAGTCACCATTTATGCAAAATCTGTTCCCCTTCCCCAAAGGATGTTGCTTACTAAATTGGGTTCAAATCCATTCATAACTTTATGACTAGTAGCGATTTAAAGGAATTACCTCTATTTCCCATATGGGGCCCCGCCCCTTTGGCCCTTGGGGGTCAAAATTACCATTGATGCAAAATCTGTTCCCCTTCCCCAAAGAATGCTTCTGACTGAATTGGGTTCAAATCCATTCATAACTTTATGACTAGTAGCGATTTGAAGGAATTACCTCTATTTTCCCATTAGGCCCCGCCCCTTTGGCCCCTTGGGGGTCAGAGTAACCATTTATGCAAAATCTGCTCCCCTTCCCTGAAGGATGTTTCTGACCAAATTGGGTTCAAATCCATTCATAACTTTATGACTAGTAGCGATTTGAAGGAATTACCTCTATTTCTCCATTAGGCCCCGCCCCTTTGGCCCCTTGAGGTTCAGAGTAACCATTTATGCAAAATCTGTTCCCCTTCCCTGAAGGATCTTTCTGACCAAATTGGGTTCAAATCCATTCATAACTTTATGACTAGTAGCGATTTGAAGGAATTACCTCTATTTCCCCATTAGGCCCCGCCCCTTTGGCCCCTTGAGGTTCAGAGTAACCATTTATGCAAAATCTGTTCCCCTTCCCTGAATGATGTTTCTGACCAAATTGGGTTCAAATCCATTCATAACTTTATGACTAGTACGATTTAAAGGAATTGCCTCAATTTCCCCTATTGGGCCCCGCTCCTCGGGCCCCTTAGGGGTCAGAGTAACCATTTATGCAAAATCTGTTCCCCTTCCCTGAAGGATGTTTCTGACCAAATTGGGTTCAAATCCATTCATAACTTGATGACTAGTAGCGATTTGAAGGAATTACCTCTATTTCCCCATTAAGCCCCGCCCCTTTGGCCCCTTGAGGTTCAGAGTAACCATTTATGCAAAATCTGTTCCCCTTCCCCAAAGGATGTTTCTGACCAAATTGGGTTCAAATCCATTCATAACTTTATGACTAGTAGCGATTTGAAGGAATTACCTCTATTTCCCCATTAGGCCCCGCCCCTTTGGCCCCTTGGGGTCAGAGTCACCATTGATGCAAAATCTGTTCCACTTCCCCAAAGGATGTTTCTGACCAAATTGGGTTCAAATCCATTCATAACTTTATGACTAGTAGAGATTTAAAGGAATTGCCTCAATTTCCCCTATTGGGCCCCGCTCCTCAGGCCCCTTGGGGGTCAGAGTCACCATTGATGCAAAATCTTATCCCCTTCCGTGAAGGATGTTTCTGACCAAATTGGGTTCAAATCCATTCATAACTTTATGACTAGTAGCGATTTAAAGGAATTACCTCTATTTCCCATATGGGGCCCCGCCCCTTTGGCCCTTGGGGGTCAAAGTCACCATTTATGCAAAATCTGTTCCCCTTCCCCAAAGAATGCTTCTGACTGAATTGGGTTCAAATCCATTCATAACTTTATGACTAGTAGCGATTTGAAGGAATTACCTCTATTTTCCCATTAGGCCCCGCCCCTTTGGCCCCTTGGGGGTCAGAGTAACCATTTATGCAAAATCTGCTCCCCTTCCCTGAAGGATGTTTCTGACCAAATTGGGTTCAAATCCATTCATAACTTTATGACTAGTAGCGATTTGAAGGAATTACCTCTATTTCTCCATTAGGCCCCGCCCCTTTGGCCCCTTGAGGTTCAGAGTAACCATTTATGCAAAATCTGTTCCCCTTCCCTGAAGGATCTTTCTGACCAAATTGGGTTCAAATCCATTCATAACTTTATGACTAGTAGCGATTTGAAGGAATTACCTCTATTTCCCCATTAGGCCCCGCCCCTTTGGCCCCTTGGGGTCAGAGTCACCATTGATGCAAAATCTGTTCCACTTCCCCAAAGGATGTTTCTGACCAAATTGGGTTCAAATCCATTCATAACTTTATGACTAGTAGAGATTTAAAGGAATTGCCTCAATTTCCCCTATTGGGCCCCGCTCCTCAGGCCCCTTGGGGGTCAGAGTCACCATTGATGCAAAATCTTATCCCCTTCCGTGAAGGATGTTTCTGACCAAATTGGGTTCAAATCCATTCATAACTTTATGACTAGTAGCGATTTGAAGGAATTACCTCTATTTCCCCATTAGGCCCCGCCCCTTTGGCCCCTTGGGGGTCAGAGTAGCCATTTATGCAAAATCTGTTTCCCTTCCCCAAAGGATGTTTCTGACCAAATTGGGTTCAAATCCATTCATAACTTTATGACTAGTAGCGATTTGAAGGAATTACCTCTATTTCCCCATTAGGCCCCGCCCCTTTGGCCCCTTGGGGGTCAGAGTCACCATTTATGTAAAATCTGTTCCCCTTTTCCAAAGGATGTTTCTGACCAAATTGGGTTCATATCCATTCATAACTTTATGACTAGTAGAGATTTAAAGGAATTGCCTCAATTTCCCCTATTGGGCCCCGCTCCTCAGGCCCCTTGGGGGTCAGAGTCACCATTGATGCAAAATCTTATCCCCTTCCGTGAAGGATGTTTCTGACCAAATTGGGTTCAAATCCATTCATAACTTTATGACTAGTAGCGATTTGAAGGAATTACCTCTATTTCCCCATTAGGCCCCGCCCCTCGGGCCCCTTGGGGGTTAGAGTCACCATTTATGCAAAATCTGATCCCCTTCTGCCAAGGATGTTTCTGACTAAATTAAGTCAAAATCCAATAGGAACTTTTTGACTAGTAGCGATTTGAAGCAAATGACGGACGGACGACGGAAGACGGACGACGGACGACGGACGCCGCACCATGGCATAAGCTCACCGGACCTTCGGTGCAGGTGAGCTAAAAAACATAAGATCATAAGCGCTAGATGCTACTTTAAGTCGCCTCTTTCGATTTCTCAAAATAACATGTGTAGTTACGGTATGTATACTTTACCTAGATTTATGGCATATGACAAGTGCAAGAGGACAATTTCAACAAATTCTTCTGGTTAAACCTCAAATAATAGTTTTTTAAAATAAATTCTTAGTGTAGGATAATTTTATATAGGGTTAGTGCTGTTTTACACACCTGAACAGGTTTCTCATTTCCAATTATCCCAACATGACCAGAAATTCAAGAGACATGACAATTTTAAGAATGAGAGAAAGTATTTGTTACGCGTTATTAATCTCGGGTATTTCTACACATATCGAGAAATGTTGTTAAATTGACATCAAAAACTGTCAGCATACGCTTTTCGAAAATAAAACTCAAGACACGGATATTGACGAAAAGTTACTCACCTTGATAGTCGGATAATACACAACACAAGGAGAAGTGTGTGATGCAGGTTTATGGTATTCCACATCAGTGTCCAGATGGTTGATTATTTCAATTTTCTGAAAACCTGTTTCCATACCAGCATCATTAATGACATATTCCAGATGGTGTGCAATTTTATGCATACATTTCGCACATTAAAGTTTCGAATTTTAGGTTCTCTTATAACTTTGAATCGATAGAATGAAATAATATAGCAGCTATATGTTTGGAATTAACGTTTTAAATAAACACTACTTATGCTAAACTAAATACTTAAATGGCTTTTAAACAAATTAATCAGTACGTATTATGTACGTAATAAACGAAACTATCCATAACAATATATATGTAATATCATTTTGGCGGGGCGTCAGAACGAACCAACCAAATAGCAGCCACCATAACAAACAATGAATTATTCATCTATATTATGACGTCCCGCTAAACAAATTAACGTATATGTGAAGAAGCTCGCGAAAAAAAAGTTGTTTGGCCACTAAAGTCTATTAAACTTACCTTTATTTACACATGGAACTGTATTTATGTTGTTCTGACTGTATCGAGCAAAATTTATGGAGCACATGAAATCGGAATACATGTTATACAAAGGCGACTAAGCACAAAACTCTTTTTATGAAACAATGATAATCCTTATCGAGAGAACTGACACCAAATTGAAAAAAAAAGGTTTTAAATCGATTTCATTTTTTAATACAAACCTGTAATAGAAATAGTTATTCTAACTCAGATAGTTGAAACAAATGCAACATATGAACTAATTAAAGGATTACATACGGCCCCTAGTAAAAGAGAAGAAATATCAGGTCTTTCAAATGAGAAACACCCTCCGCTTCATTGACGGCAAAAGGTCAAATCCAGTTAAAGGTTTACTTTAAAAAGACCAAAATGGTACAATACTTTCAAAGCAATAACAAAAGTAACTACTAATTGTTTGATGTTCTTAAATAAACCCGTCTTGTTTGTTTGTTTGTTAGGTTTATTGTACAGGATAATCTTCCTAGAGTAAATCGAAACAAAAGACCAATTTGCTTGAGAAAAGATCTAGTTATAAACTTACCATTACATCAAATAATATACCATTCCTTAACTTCAATTCGACCAAAATCGTTATTAGAACTAGTATTATTCCATATGAAGTTATTTCCTCATTTAAGGATTGATTGTTAATTTTGTTGCTTACATGAACTAATGAAGGGAAGGGAACCTCGTGTTTTTGGTTCATGAAACGATGAAGAGAAGGGAACCTCTTGCAAATGGTATGAAAGCTGAAAAAGAATATAAAGCTGCTTATAGAGAGACGTTTTATATTTCATATGCGTTTGTTCTGACAAACCTGAGTAAAAAAATCAAATGAAATATGTTTAATGCAAGGCATATATATTGAACAAATTCAATAGAATCTAATCAGCATATGATCGCTTGTAAAAACATTCGTCATTTTACAGAACCTCTTTCTCTAACAATAGAATTTTGCCCACGAACCACCCATAGAGTGAACACTTGTAATAGATTTGAAAAATTCAAAAGGTCCCAGGGGCCTGTGTTATGGCCCAAATAATGTTGCCCACTAGTGGAGTACAGCAGGGTTAAGTTTTTCATCCAAAACTGTATCAATAGATTATCTTATGTTGTCCTATGATTTTTATTCTCTAAGGAGTATGATTTACTGCAAATTGTGACTCAAAATATGTAGAGAAAATATACGCAATGAATATGAAACATCAGTTTAAAGACAAAATTTTAATCATATTTTTAGCCGTGTCAGATTTCTACGGAAACGATATACCCACATCCGGTTCTTGTGCACCAAAAACACTTTGTGATTAGTTGGCTCATTGTGTAAATATATTTTGGTAAAAATTTTGGAAAAATCCGGGACCGGTAAATTTGTCATTTAAGTGTCAAATTGACAGAGTAAATTCAAGTAACAATTGAATATCATTACTTTGAAGTCAAAAAACAAAAACCAAAAAATAAATAAAAACAAAAACATTTGATATGGTAAAATGAACTTATTTTCTAAAGAGTATGATTTACTGCAAATTATGAATCCAAATAAAGAGATAAAAGCTACGAAATAAATATGTAACAAAAATTCAAAGACGTAAAATGTCGAAATTTTGAGTCATATTTTAGCTGTTTCAGATTTCTTAGGAAGTGATAAACTCATTTCCGGTTTTTGTGCATCAAAAATATTTTGAAACGTTTTGGCGCATTCTGTTTGCTTAATTTATTGAAAATTTCAAAAAGTTCATGACCAGAAAATTTGTCATTTAAAACAATATATGCAAGGAGTTAGTACATTTGTATCTCGAAATCGACATTATCAAATGTTATTGATATGGCTGTTTTGGAATTTATCTTCAGTTTCTCGTTTTTCAAATGATGATATAAATATTTTGAAACTTTTTACATGATATTATGTATGAAACCATATTTTAACACAAAGTAAGTGCCCTAAAAGGCCTGCCATGTATGGCCATTAATCTTGCAATTGATGAATGCCAGTCGAGTGATATCATTAATTCTGGTTTGTATGAACCAAATTTATTTTTTTCTGACGTTTTGCATTCTCATTCTTTGCTGGCATTTTTGCAATGACATCCTCAGTTGTTATAATAACGAGATATTTCTAACAGTTAGAAGATCTCATATCAACACTTAAGCAAACTCAGATCAAAGACAAACCAGATACAAATATATAATAACCTTTTAATAATGACAGTTAGGTAGAGTAGAGTTTACATCTACAGTGATGGAGGACTTGCATTTTCCGGAAATTTCCTGGAAATCAATCAGGAAGGTGAAAGTTTTGAGGAAATTCTAAAAAAAAAAAATTTAAAAAAATGTCACATTGATATGTAACAGAAAATGGATGTTACGGAACAGGAAACCGGCCAGTTACGCGTAGTCATGTTATGACTAATGAATATTGTATGGTCGGAGATACTGGCTTACAAGATTTTGCTTGGACATAGTGATGGCCTACTTCTGACACCACGTTTTTGTTTTGACAAGACTTCCTCTTATATCAATTGACAAAGGCTTGTATGAGACGCGATATATTACCATCATTTATTACAAATGGAGTGTAAGAAACAAAAGAGAAGGAAAAATATGATAATAATTGAAATCAATAAACTGCGTCTTACAGCCGTTTCGTCCTTCTTTGACACGTCAGTGATTCTAACGTCCTCACTTGTCGATACCGGGAATAAAACTGCATCATTTAGCAGATTCGTCCTTATATGACTCGTCAGTAAAGCTAGAGGCCGAACGTGTCCGTACCTAGAATGAGTTATACAGCTGTTTCGTCCTCCTACGACTCGTAAGTAAATATAAAGGCCGAAAGTGTCCGTACCTACAATGAGTCATACAGCTGTTTCGTCCTCCTACGACTCGTAAGTAAAACTAAAGGCCGAAAGTGTCCGTACCTAGAATGAGTCATACAGCTGTTTCGTTCTCCTACGACTCGTAAGTAAAACTAAAGGCCGAAAGTGTCCGTACCTAGAATGAGTTATACAGCTGTTTCGTCCTCCTACGACTCGAAAGTAAAGCTAAAGGCCGAAAGTGTCCGTACCTACAATGAGTCATACAGCTGTTTCGTCCTCCTACGACTCGTAAGTAAATATAAAGGCCGAAAGTGTCCGTACCTACAATGAGTCATACAGCTGTTTCGTCCTCCTACGACTCGTAAGTAAAACTAAAGGCCGAAAGTGTCCGTACCTAGAATGAGTTATACAGCTGTTTCGTCCTCCTACGACTCGAAAGTAAAGCTAAGGGCCGAAAGTGTCCGTACCTAGAATGAGTTATACAGCTGTTTCGTCCTCCTACGACTCGAAAGTAAAGCTAAGGGCCGAAAGTGCCCGTACCTAGAATGAGTTATACAGCTGTTTCGTCCTCCTACGACTCGTCAGTAAAGCTAAAGGACGAAAGTGTCCGTACCTAGAATGAGTTATACAGCTGTTTCGTCCTCCTATGACTCGTCAGTAAAGCTAAAGGACGAAAGTGTCCGTACCTAGAATGAGTTATACAGCTGTTTCGTCCTCCTACGACTCGTCAGTAAAGCTAAAGGACGAAAGTGTCCGTACCTAGAATGAGTTATACAGCTGTTTCGTCCTATGACTCGTCAGTAAAGTTAAGGGCCGAAAGTGTCCGTACCTAGAATGAGTCATACAGCTGTTTCGTCCTCCTACGACTCGAAAGTAAAGCTAAAGGCCGAAAGTGTCGATACCTAGAATTAAACTGCGGGAGAGGTGCAAAGGTCCCATTATTAAATAAATTTCATAATTTCCAATAACGAATTTTATAAGAACATTGAGCACATTTGTGTAATTTGAAATTATTGAATCGTGCCACATTTCTAGATAATTATAATTATAATTATTATGCCACTATTCACAGAATTGAATATGTCTACAGTTGTTTGAAGTTGCTTTCGCTTATTTCAAATACATATTTCAAACCTAAATCAAAAATTAAATTCATTAGAATTTATAATTCATTAAAAGTAATCACACATCAGTGAGTTTTTTTCTGTTTTTTTAGACAAAGGTCTTACAAAATATGAAATAACATATTCAAATTATTACTTTTTACGTAGCTGGTTTTCATGACTATAACTTTAAGAAGCCGACAGCTGACCGCAAAACTGCGGATAGATGTTTAATGCTAAATAAAATGCAAGAACGGTCAGTTGTAATATCTTAACTGTTAAGATCGCTGTTTGAATATATATTGCAGGCGTAAAAAAAATAATTAAAAAAAAAAAAAATTAAGAATAAAGAATGAAGAAAATACAAAATGTATTATCAAACTATGAACATTTTACGATTTAGTCGCGTGTATCTTAAACCCATTTCATTATTTTTAAGAAGAAATTCAGTCAAGTAATAACAGTTATTACATAATGAATATCAGTCAATGACCTGGCAAATTAAAACAAAGATGTCACATTCCAAACAGTTAACTTTTTTCAAGTATGCGTTCACGTCGTTGTAACGAGAAAACGAACCATGCTGACTCTTATCATATGTATATACCAATATATTTCTAATTTTAATTTTAATATAGGGTAGACATATTAAGATTTTACAAAACGATACGATAGTGACGTGGCTCTGTGATATATACTCTTGATGTTGAATTTTCTTACACCGTGAAAAAGTACAGGTACCAAATATAAGAATTTGTTATGCTGTCACCTGTGTAAAAAAAAAAAAACTTGCAACATGAAAAGAAATAGCGCGGAATTTAATTACCTCCCCTTACTCAGATCTTCATGGACGTACGCCATGCGTATCTAATCAATAACTTTGAATCCTTGCGTTATAACATCAACTGCTTAGAAAACCATTGAAAATAGATAAATGAAAATTTCAAATAACGTAATTATTTATTGAATCATTCAATGAAAGACTTCAACACAGTGAGAGAGAGAGAGAGAGAGAGAGAGAGAGAGAGAGAGAGAGGACATTCAAATAATTCAGCTTTTATAAAACGAGGGTGTTTATCTGACGATTACCTTTTATGCTTCTTGACAGCTATATTTTAAAATTTTAAATATATGATATATTTGTAAATAGTATGACTTCCCTCAAATTGACTCAAATGTGAAAAGCGTTCGAAAAAACACATTAATCTTTGTTTAATATAATTGATGAATGTTCATGAATATGTTTTGTTTGCTCAAAATCATTTTCATTAACATTGTTTTGAAATGTTTGCTATTAAATCATAGGTATGCTGGGTATTAACAGGTCGAGAGATGAAAATAATTGCTTCTTTTTTTGTCACACTATACATAAGTACAGGTTCACTTGACTCAGAAGTCAGAGTTCGCGGGGAATATGGACAAAGAAGGTCTGTACAAATTATATAATTATTCGCGCGATTTATGTTACTAACTGTCCTCTAAATCACAATATTTTCTATACTTTAGGAGTATCATTGCTAACGACATGTATTGTTGTACCATGTAATCACACCCTTTGTTAAAGCAAAACGAGTATAAAAAGTAACTTTCTGCCGTAGTACCGCAGCTATTCTTCTTGCCAAACGCGAGGAATTAAAGGATTAAAATGAAAACATCAACTTTAGTATTTGCAATGTGATCCATTGTTATCCTAAAAACTTCTATGTACGGTGTTTTAGCGACAATTATTGTTTTCAGTTTTATTTATTATTATTATTATTTTTATTTTTTGTTATCTTCATCTTGAATGAAACTGAATTGCTCATTACTTTGTTTCCACATAAAAATGTAAGTCTACTTTGCAGGTTCTTATCCTCTATCAGTTTGTTCACCATATACATTGTACCTCTATGCTCCTGTCTAAAAAACTGATCTTAAAAAACGCCGAAGACTGTAGGAAACAGTATAAAAGGTTAAGGTGTCAGTTTATTGCTGTATTAAATAAAATTCAACACTGTCATTATTGAAATTATACGAAAATTGACGGATTGACGAAATCAACATAATCGGGCTGTCTAAAGGCTGAAATTGCGTATTCTGTATACATTTTGTTTAATCTTAATAAAAAAAAGTTTTAAGGCACACTTGATGCCGACTTGGTTGATGATTATTCGTTAGACTCTGTTGAGATACACATTTGAATCCTTTGTTCTACAGCTGTGTACTATTTTTACATATTCGTTGAAGGCAACATTTTCTGCTTCATCAGTTTTGTATGTGTCTGGTCCTAGAATTGTATCTTCATTTTGTAAACCAGGGAGCGTAATATGAATCAGGATTGGGTAGCTTGTTGGTACCTTGACATGATTCCTACACTTTGAAAATATTGCTGACGTCATTTGACGCTGTTATTTATTAACCTGTCAATATGCCGTCGAATAAGTCATCAAACCAAGCCTCACCAATAATATATGAAGATATATTATTTTCTTGAACGAACAATTTTTGAGATGATGTTTTCTGAGCAGCATTTATTTACGTCTGGTGTACATATCTAGGGTAGGTAGAGAGGGGAAATGTTATCATTCGATATAAACCCGTGAAACAACCACCTACGCATATGGGTTAATGTTGCATTTATAATTAAACAGAACAAAAATCGTTGTTTTTATATACATTCATTATTTGATAATTTCTTCGTCAGTTCTGTTTGTTTTCTCGACCGGATTTTAATGAAAGTGTCCGTATCCGGATGGTTTCGTCGGTCGTCGTGTTCTCGCGTGGTCACCTGACCGACACGAAGGACTACATTAACACTTGGTCGGTAAAAATGGCCAGAACACCCGATTAACGTATTTTGTTGTACAAATAAACGTGATACACTTGTTCATTGTACTTAGGAACCCAGGAAAAGTGCTGTACATTTTCCGATTTATTCACTTACGGTAATACAAATGCGTTGTTAATTAGTATTAATTGACGAAGAGATTTAATTGACCACTTTAAAAAAAAAAATATGACGATGTTTGTCATTTTCTTAAGAATGTACAGCACTTTTCGTTGTTCTCGCACAAATACCTTCACGATCTTACCTGTTCATATGTATTAATGTTGGGTACTTTAGGACGATTAATAAAGCAATTGTTATTGTTCATGTTTCAATATTGGAACTCTATAGTGTTTTAAGTATTGAAAACGGCATACAGAAACGAACAAACATTGATAGAGGAATGCAATGGATCGTTATTAATTCAATTAATTATTACAGATGATTTCCAAAGACATACGGTGTTTAGTTTGTAGATTCAACACTGTGGTAAAACCAACGTCATCGTTGTCGCCATGACAGCCGATCCAAGCTGCCATCACGCATGCACTGACAAAGTGAAAGTTGAAGTCTCCTGCGCAACATCCCGTTTTTTTTCGTAAAACTACATTCACACCTCCTATTGATTGAGGTTGTTTTACCATACCTGATCAATTGAAATGCAAGAAAACTAAATAAAACACTAAAAAAACACAGGATGAAGCCTTTCTGTCAGGCAGTGCAGACACAACACGGGATTTGTAAACAATGTGACGTCATCGAAATGTACAGGTTGCAACAATGTACAACAATACATATTTTACATGAATACACAAATCAGCAACAGTACGCAACATTAACCCACATGCGTATGTACATTTTAGCTTTGATGTGTATGAATAGAATTAAGCTGTAAATCATCAGTGTGATTAATACGATTTTATTTTTAAACAATGATAAATATTATCAAACGAAAGATACATAAACGATAATATGACTAAAGACTGCTATTGTGGGATCCAGATCCGGGCGGTCGTAATATCTGTGATTGACAATGTTCGTATCCGGAGTTCTGGTACACACATTTCAGAGCCTCACATTTCAGAGTGTGTATTTTAGGGCGTGTTTTTTTGAGTGTGTATTTCAGAGCGTGTTTTTCATAATGTGTGTATTTCAGAGTGTGTATTTCAGGGCGTGTTTTTCTGAGTGGGCATTTAAGAGTGTGTATTTTAAAGGCGAAAGCCCATTAAGATACGCATTTTCTATGAAAAAAAATTGTATGAAAAACCTTAGGTTAGCTGGTATTTAAATGGATTGTATACCTTATTGAATATGATGTGACCCGTTTCGTTTTTTTGTTTTCAAGTCAAACAATGTTACTAGATACATATAAATGATATATGCATTTAAAACATATTGACTGGTAATGTACCACTATAAACAAATTCTAGAAAAAACTATGATTTCAATAATCCCTTACCCCTTTTAATCAAAATCCACGGAAGACGTAAGATCGTGATGGTGCGCTGACTAAATATAGAATAAAAAAGTGTTGTCGTTCACGCCGGGATTGTCCCTCGATGTCGTTTATACGGTTTTACAACAACAAAAAGCGCCATGTTTCTGTCCATAACTCCAGGTGTTGTCGAGTCGGAGTCCAGCTTTCAGTACATTGTTTTGTAACTGCTTCATTGTATATTTACAGCTAAATCCAACACCTTCGTGGAAATGGAGTCGTTCTCCTTTGGTCATTGTCAAGTCGATACCAAGTCCGGCTGTAGAAGAATTGTTTGATATCTGTCAGTATATCAGCATATACAGTTACCATTGTTATTTTAATTGCACGTTAACATATATCGATTAAGGAAAACAACGACTCATTACGACATTGCTACTAATGCTCATTATTTTGAAGGTGAAACGAATAACTATACCTAGATATTAATTTGAAGCTACAGGAAGAACCTTTGAAAGTGAAAGTTGTCATCAAAATCTAACAAACCGACGTTTGGATCTATACTCGTTAAAGTGTAAGGAACCGAAACTTTGGAATTATAGAGATACATTTGTTTATTCTAAAAGACAAACAAAATTTTGCAAAAATATCTAGATTGCTCACATCGATTATTATTTGTATCAGTCGAATTAATATTTTAAACAGGGGAAAAAACATCATTTCCATCTTTGAATGATGTATTGAACAACAGACCCCTAACTTTTGATAGAAAAAGTTTAACCAAAACATATATGTATCGATAATACACCACTTACGTATCGGATATTTAACATCTTCCTTTGCTTCCAGGTAAGCTGTGACGTAGCTCATATGATGGGGATTCTGGTCAGAGATAAAATCCATCTCGTATGGTAACTTCTCGAGGTCAATCTGGCTGCCTTCCTCTTTGTTCAGGCGAATGATGGCATATTCAATAAAGCGCTGAACTAACCATATTACAGAACGTATGGAAGTATATTAAAAACGTTTGAAAGCACATTATCAGCTTCAATACAAATCTTGTAAAACATAAAACAAATCAGATATGAAATATCAATGTTAATATTCCAAAGTAATCTTGTGATTTCCATTGACAGAAAGAATCGGCATTCATCAATTATATCATCATTTGAATATGATAGAAGTTATATGATACAACCAATATGATAGTCAAGAGTGACGTTTCGATAACTACACTGTCACCTTCATCAGATCAATGACTAATGCGAGGCGTACTAGAACTATACTCACTTATAACTTCTATCATATTTCCTTTACCAACCTGAATAACATGTTCCAGAATATCGTCATTTAACTAATTCAATTTAATGCATGAAGAAATGTATCTATAATTCGTGCTAAAAACAGGAAAGCAATAATTTTATTTTTTTTCTGATGTAAAGTGCGTGTTATATATATGTATATATAGTGCTAAGATAATATATCAACTTTCTTTCCTTTTCATTTATATCAATTGTTATTTAATCAATGAACAGTGGTTTTAATGTTGTTATAGTCGATATGGCAGCAAGATGTATGGTGGGCAAATGGCATGTGAACCCGTAAGGAACAAGCCACAATATAATTTCAATTAAGATATCAATTCAACACAGTCACTATAATGTTCTCCTGAAAATAGTCTTCACTATGAACAATAGAAGCCAAACACACTTTGTCTCTCCAAATGGCATCGGCATTCTGCTGTTGCACAGTCCCTTCCAGAGAGAAGCAGCTTTCTTGTAGGGATCTCCCTGGGTAAACAGAGAGTTCAAGATCCTGCTGGTGGTAATAAATAAATATTTTTGAAAAGCTTAATGAATCTTATTGTGGTCATTACCATATTATAATTATGAACTTCTTATTTCTACAAATTTGTAATAAGCAAAACAATTAGAACCGTCAATAAATCTATACAAAAAAACCAACACATTAATTATATTTTAACAAATATTTGTATAATCAAGTTAGTACATATTAATTACAAACGTACATGTTACATTGTGTATACTTGAGGTGCTAATTAACTTATCTATAATTAAAAATAATTAAAAATCAAATACCTGAGCTATATTTTTAAAAGAAATTTTGTAGGAATTGTGTGAAGGTATCGACAAGCTACCCTCTTTCAATTCACAATACGACCACGATTTACAAAATGAAGATATGCGTTTTGGCACAGACAATTGCAAAATTGATGAAGCAGAAGATGTTGCCAACAATCGCTGCAAGACCACGACTGATTATTACTATAATGATCGCATTGAATAACTTTATGAAAATTTTAGATTTAAACAGTCGACTAAACATGCTGTTAACAACGATTATATAACCAATATAAGCTTGCTGCATGTATGGTACCTGCTAAATGAAGTGCAATATTACTGGTCTGTTCGACCGCGTTGTATAGTTATATAATGTACACCTACTACAAATACCATAATAAGGCAGTCAAACGTTTAAGTTAAATTAGATGTTAAATGTTACAATATATTATTGATTTATTTGATTCATTTAAAAGATCCAATGGTCCAATTGCACTATTGATAACAATGATAACAAAAGTATAGTAAACTGTTACATATAAGAATAGGGATGTTATGCATAAGATTGATAACAGTTAAGCATTGAACTGTTACCAAATGGTAGTATACAGTCTACAATGTATATGAATACAATTTGGGTGACCGATAAATAGAATGTCGCCCGTTAGGGCGACATGAAATATTTATCGGTCACCCAAATTGTATTCATATCGACTGTATAATACCATTTGGTAACAGTTCAATGCTTATATTTACATTCATATTTTTTTATCTACTGTAGCTTAAGACGCGTTCAAATTTGCCGCTTCCCCTATGACTGACATAGTCCCTCATGTCGTTATTAATAGCAAACACATACAATGGTTTTACACAAATTTGACTTTATTTTCTATTTCATATACGTTTGTAGATATCGTCAAATTATTCACAATTGCATAATTTCTGATAGTTTAAAATCCAAGCCCTTTTTTTCGGCGCAATGCTATATGGTTAACATTTAGAAGTGATGCGGCTTTGAACGGGTATTGCAGAGGAACGACTCGATTCCTCGGAAATACTTCAGTTTCTATTGACTGGATTTACATTATTTTCAGAAGAATATCAGTTCTTAAATTCTAAATGAAAGTCGTCTTGACAGTAGATGAAAACGATTTCAAAGATATTTCGTTCGAAAGAGATTCAAGTCTAACCAGTAGCATCTTAGCAGACGATTTTCAACTTCACAGGGGCTCGATTTTGTAAAGTAGGCCTTTAACATCAGTAAATAATCACAAAACTAAAATCCAATATACATACACAACCGGAAACCATGTCGATGCTCCCGATTTTTCACAAGATTTTTAAAAAAAAATTTTTTTTATATAAATACTGGACTTTTAATGTTGTCGTGTCTTACATTTCTGAAAATTCGGAAACGAGCCACTGTGAGTGTGACGACATTGACAATTTGATAATTCTTAGATCAAGAACGGCGCTTATAGTTATTTTGTGTTGACTACATTTTGTTTTAATTATAAAATATTACTCTCATAACTTGTGAAGTTGCTTTATTTTTCGTGTTGTGGATAAAGTAACTGGCGGCCATTGTTTTGACCAGCAACATCTGGGGCTGTATTCCTACTCTGACCGAATCACTGAAATTGTAGTATACAGTCTCATGAATACAATTTGGTTTTCTAACGACATATAGGCAAATGCAACACAGAATGTAAATATTATTGTATGACATGCAGGATTTTATGCATAAGATTGATAATAGTATTGTATGACATGTGGGATGTTATACATAAGAAGAATGATAATAGTATTGTATGGCATTTAGGATGTTATGCATAAGATTGATAATAATATTGTATGACATGTGGGATGTTATACATAAGACTGATAATAGTATTGTATGGCATTTAGGATGTTATGCATAAGATTGATAATAATATTGTATGACATGTAGGATGTTATACATAAAATAGATAATAGTATTGTATGACATGTAAGATTTTATACATAAGATTGATAATAATATTGTATGACATGTGGGATGTTATACATAAGACTGATAATAGTATTGTCTGGCATGCAAGATTTTATACATAAGATTAATAATAGTATTGTATGACATGTGGGATGTTATATATAAGACTGATAATAGTATTATATGACAGGTGGGATGTTATACATAATATTGATAATAATATTGTATGATATGTAGGATTTTATACATAAGATTGATAATAGTATTGTATGACATGTAGGATTTTATACATAAGACTGATAATGGTATTGTATGGCATTTAGGATGTTATACATAAGACTGATAATAATATTGTATGATATGTAGGATTTTATACATAAGATTGATAATAGTATTGTATGACATGTAGGATGTTATACATAAGAAGAATGATAATAGTATGGTAAGACATGTGGGATGTTATACATAAGATTGATAATAATATTGTATGACATGTGGGATGTTATACATAAGACTGATAATAGTATTGTATGACATGTAGGATGTTATATATAAGAAGAATGATAATAGTATTGTATGGCATGTAGGATTTTATACATAAGACTGATAATAGTATTGTATGACATGTAAGATTTTATACATAAGATTAATAATAGTATTGTATGACATGTGGGATGTTATACATAAGATTGATAATAGTATTGTATGACATGTGGGATGTTATACATAAGATTGATAATAATATTGTATGACATGTAGGATGTTATACATAAAATAGATAATAGTATTGTATGACATGTAAGATTTTATACATAAGATTGATAATAATATTGTATGACATGTGGGATGTTATACATAAGACTGATAATAGTATTGTCTGGCATGCAAGATTTTATACATAAGATTAATAATAGTATTGTATGACATGTGGGATGTTTTATATAAGACTGATAATAGTATTATATGACAGGTGGGATGTTATACATAATATTGATAATAATATTGTATGATATGTAGGATTTTATACATAAGATTGATAATAGTATTGTATGACATGTAGGATTTTATACATAAGACTGATAATGGTATTGTATGGCATTTAGGATGTTATACATAAGACTGATAATAATATTGTATGATATGTAGGATTTTATACATAAGATTGATAATAGTATTGTATGACATGTAGGATGTTATACATAAGAAGAATGATAATAGTATTGTAAGACATGTGGGATGTTATACATAAGATTGATAATAATATTGTATGACATGTGGGATGTTATACATAAGACTGATAATAGTATTGTATGACATGTAGGATGTTATATATAAGAAGAATGATAATAGTATTGTATGGCATGTAGGATTTTATACATAAGACTGATAATAGTATTGTATGACATGTAAGATTTTATACATAAGATTAATAATAGTATTGTATGACATGTGGGATGTTATACATAAGATTGATAATAGTATTGTATGACATGTGGGATGTTATACATAAGATTGATAATAATATTGTATGACATGTGGGATGTTATACATAAGACTGATAATAGTATTGTATGACATGTAGGATGTTATATATAAGAAGAATGATAATAGTATTGTATGGCATGTAGGATTTTATACATAAGACTGATAATAGTATTGTATGACAGGTAAGATTTTATACATAAGATTAATAATAGTATTGTATGACATGTGGGATGTTATACATAAGATTGATAATAGTATTGTATGACATGTGGGATGTTATACATAAGATTGATAATAGTATTGTATGACATGTAGGATTTTATACATAAGACTGATAATAGTATTGTATGATATGTAGGATGTTATACATAAGATTGATAATAGTATTGTATGACATGTAGGATGTTATACATTGTATCATATTTCGGAGTCCGGTATAGAGGATCAAAAGGTCCTGCACTGGTGATAAGATTTATCTTATCTTTTTAAACTATCCATTGTCAAATGCTATTTTATACACATGAACATAAAATATGAATTATACAATGCGATATACTATTTGTCTACAGAGTACAGACGCTGTCATTTGTTGGTATATCTTGTTTGTCAATAAAATCGGACGTGTTTTGCATTGAATGTTTAAAAAACAACAGGAAAAATTCAAAAATTTAAAATTAAAAAATAAAAAAAAAAAAAAAATAAATAAATAAAAAATCCGTTTTTATAACAGAAGAAACGAACATGGACATAATCAAGATGTGTGTACTTGATTTTAAGTTTAAAATTATCTAAACGTGTATATTATCGTTTGCTACCATGGTAACAATAACAACAAGTTCAAAAAGTAATAAACTGTTATCACATTTTAATTTACTACCATCGCATTTTAACATTTTATCATAATGTATTATACCGTTATCATATCAATTTATAAACATTGAAAAACTTGCATATGCACGTAAGGTTGAGTAATAGCTGTTTAATACACAATTTGTTTGCTGGGAGAGTTGATTCGATTCATACCAGTGGCATGCATTTGATGTTGGTTCAAATATTTCATTAGTCTCGCAAATGACAATATCGAAATGACATACCTGCGATAATGATATACGTGTTTATCTTCAGAGTATTCCACAAATGACACGTAGGTGAATAACACTTTAATATATAAAGTTTCTTAACTCAGTTTTTATGTTATATAAGATTTATTGAAAGGAGTCAAAAGTTTTCATTTTTGCGACTCTTACGCCGGTCACCGACTCCATCGTCAGTTCAGATGGTATATTTCCAATCTTACACAACAGACCAATTTTAAGATTTATTTAATAAAATGCTACATTTACAACCTTTCAAGATATGCTCATAGAGAGAGTTGTAGACTCGTCGTCCATTGTTACCATATTTTCAAGTTTTTTCGTCTTTGGAAAAAAGAAAATGGAATGGTTTTCGGTTTGATATATCACATATTTCATGAGTGTGACACAATATCGATATTTCCTCGTGTACACACATTTTGTTAATTCAAAATAAACTCTATATCACGAAACTGAAGTCCGTTATACCGGAAGATAATACTGAAGGGAAAAAGTGTACTTAATTGAGGTAGCCTCTGTTCTGTGCTATCGTAACCAATCACCATACCGAAACTCATAAAGCATTCACAACAATAACTGCAGTATGCATTTAGCATAAACGAGGCCACCCTTATGACAATAGCTGTCGATATGACATTAAACAATACAATATAAAACCATAATATAAAAGTGATATTCTTCTTAAGATATTGATGATTTTGTTACATACTTGATACGAACCGATTGATTTATTTACAAGTCATGTAAGTACTTGTTATTGCATACGTTTTATATATCTGAAACGTGAATTCCAAACATGTAGATCCTAAATTATCGAATTCTATCAATTCAATGTTATATTTGGAGGCCTAACAATATGGAACTTTCATGTGTGAAACGTAAATATGAAATTGTACAACATCTTGGAAAATGTCATTAATCCCATGATGCTTGTATGCAAAAGATTATCTGGAGATTTTAATAATCAACCATATGGTCATTAATGTGGGGAATGCAATCAAACAGCATCACTGATCGGACTGATCAATGCACGTAATTAAAAGCAATATATACTTTTATGAAATATACAGAATTTATATGAACACGATATCAAATTCTAGTAACAGTTTTTTATTGTACAACAATTGTTTCATTGAGGGTGCGACAGCTACACGACTTCACCATTAACACACTTCTCGCTGTGTTGTTTTGTTATCCGACCACCAAGGTAAGTAACTTTTGAATATCGGTGTCTTGAATGTTTTCGTATCAAAAGACGAAATGTGGAAAGTTTTCCATGTATATTTACCAGCGTTTAGTCACATTTCTGGGTCTGTGTACAGATACTTGAAAATAATAATGTTCCAGTACAGCAAATAGTTTCCCTCAATCATAAAAGTTTTTTGTTCTGTCTCTTGAGATTATTTTGAATCAAAAATGATTATTTTAACGAAATTGGAAAGTTTAAATACCAAAAGTAGGAAGTACAACCAGTAGCACGCATACAAGTAATACCGACATGTGTAGGCCACGACTGTAAATGTCCATCGCTGTTAATTGCAAGCAGGACGTTAAATACGATATATTACATGACCGAGAGTGACTAAACAAATCTTATATCAATATACCCTATATATCATTGTTCTTTTGTCATTATCTTTTATATTTTCTTCAAGTAAATAGCTTCTATGTCCATGATATGAAATATTAGATTAAATCACTTTTATCCTATTTATAAGAACGCATCTGACGGAGACTTTGAAGACCTAATACAGTAACTTTCTGACAATGAGAGATAGGTGGTATGTAGGTAGGGATTGTAAAGTTGTCTTTTTCTGCAAACCACCGGCATCGCCAAATTTATATTTTATCGCCAATCTATTTTTTTGGAGTGAACCCTGCAAATTCAATCAATTATTTGACATTTATTGGAATACATGGTACCCGCAAATTCGTTTTAAAAATGTCAACCGTTGATTTTTTTCCCGCCATTTTTTTTATCTCGAAAAATTCGACCACTGGCTTAAACCCTGCATATTATTGCAATTATTTTACATTTATTTGGATAAATGGTACATGCCAATTCGTTTTAAAATTGTTTCTTTCAACTATTTTGTTTACATTTAGAAAATGGCATATGACCGAAAGCAGATCTTGATAAGAGGGCTGACATCAAGTCGAAAATACATTCCAACATGGTACAACTATGACAAGATTGGATCGGAACTTTACCTTACAGCTACCACGAAAAATGTTGGATACTTTTTGACAAAAAGTCAAATTTCATTGATAATTACGACTTAATAAATAGAATGAAATTTAATGGATTTTATACCGGTGGAAAATGACAAAGGCATTTCTCCACGTCAACAATATTTATCAATGTATAGACATTGATGAACGTTACGTTAAATCAAAACAGCTGAATTATATATATGCATAAAATAATAAGCATTGAAGTTACATATTGAATTGGATAGGAAACATTTTAGTTTTTAATTTCACATAAAATAATGTAATAATAGCATAAACATATGTTTGACAACGACATAATGATAGAATGAGCGGTTGTAATAGTCCCTTTTTCTAATGAGAGTGAATTGTAATGATCAGTGGATTTATGTAACTAAACAGGAATGGAAGTCGATATGTAGTCTAAGTACTGTATATCAGTACATAAGAAAAAAAGAAATGTTTGTACTATGTATTCATGATTATCTAGATATGCTAAAATTAGCAACCTCTAGTTTGAGGATAAACTTGTAAGATGCTGATTCTTTCTGTCAATCAAAATTACCAGATTAATATGGATTTCTCATATTTATATTTCATACTAGACTTGTATGTTTTAAAATACTAAAATACTATAGCCCTTATCAATGACTTTGTCAACATCTTAACGCATAGTACCGACTCGGCAGTAATAAAGCTTATAAATGTACTATCACCAGTCTTTTTTTACAAAAATTTGAAAAGCATTTATATAATAATTCATAACGGTCGTTATATAAGCTTACGTATATTTTTTAGGGTTACAGCAACGCTTCATTAAATATGCAATCAGTCGACTGAACAAAGAGGAAGGCAGCCAGATTGACCTCAAATTTAAATATGAGATGGATTTTATCTCTGACCAAAATCCCAATCATATGAGCTACGTGGTAACTTACTTGGAAGCAAAGGAACCTGTTAAAGATCCTATACGTAACTAAATACATCATTTAAATTGAAGTGGTGCTTTTCCTTGCGAAATTAATCCGCACATAATGGATTGAGCAAACATATCTCTAAAGTTCCATAGTTTCGTCTTCGTAGGTTTTGACTCTTTTAACATTTCAATTGACCATCTTAGCTCTTCCTGAAATATCTACTATTTAAGTATTGTTATTAGTGCTACTACCAAAATAGCGAGCGTTAAGTAGGAGAAGCAACTGCCTTTTATATGAACTCTGGTATGTTCTGGCCAGGGGATATAATCCATAGCATCAATACAGGCGAACGCATAACTATGTGCCAAACACAAGGTAGTGTCAGGTGAGAAAATAGGACCAAGAAAGTTGAACATATATAGAAGAGAAATGATAATATTTAAAATTTAGTAACTTCTGACTATCATGCATTAGGAGCAGCAGGTATAATTCTTCATTCCGACCTCCTAGACACAACTATCGGCCTAGCACTAGTAATAAACATGGTTTTAGTGCCGTTAATCTGTGCAATTTTTCCTTACTAAGTTTTAACTTGCAATTGAATTTAAAATTTAAAATTGTACATATGAAATATGAAAAATGAAATACATAATGATATTAGATCATTTCGCTACAGCTGGACTTGGTATTTACTTGATAATGACCAAAGGAGAACGGCTTTATTTCCACGAAGGTGTCGGATTTAGCTGTAAATATACAATGAAGCAGATGCAAAACGTTGTACAGAAAGCTGGACTCCAACTCTCCAACACCTGGAGTGATGGACAGAAACACGCGATTTTTGTTGTTGTACAACCGGTTAAACGACACCAAGGAAAAAACCCGGATCGAACGGTATATGTTTTTTATTCTATATTTCGTCAGCGAATCATCCCGATTTCAGGTTTTCAGTGAAGTTTCATTAAAAAGGATAAAGGTTTATCATAATCATAGTTTTTCTAGAAATCGCTTTATTGTGAGACGATAGGTTTTAAAGGCATACATTATTTATATATATTTAACATCATTGTTTTACTTGAAAGCGATACACATGAACGGATTATATCATATTACGCAAGATATACAATCCATTCGAATGCCATCTAATATTAGGTTTTCATACCTTCGTTGTTTATAGAAGATACATCTCATAACGGGCTTTTGCCATTGAAATATACAATTAGAAATACACGGTCTGAAATATACACTCTGACACACACACTCTGAAATATAAATGATGAATTAATACTCTAAAATATTCACTGCACAATACACAATCACTGAAATACACACTTAGAAATACACGCTCTGAAATAAACACTCTAAAATACTCACTGTGAAATACACAATCTCTGAAATACTCACTACGGAATATAAATACTCTGAAAAACACGCTCTGAAATACACACTTTTAAATTAACAGCTCTGAAAAATGCGTACCATCACGGTGCTGACAAATGCTGTCAATCACAGATCTTACGACTAATCGTCTCTGACAATATCAGTCTTTAGTCATATTATCGTGTAAGTATTTTTGTTTGATCATAATGATTGATATTTAAATAAAATCTAATTAATCATAACCTTACATTAACAGGTAAATTTTATTTGTACACATAAAAACTTTTATCTACATATTTTTTTTTTCGTGGCTTGGTTTGGTTTTATTTGCTTAACGTCCTATCAACAGCTCAGGTATTTAAGGGCGGCCTCCCCCGCTTGCGATATACATGCGTGTGGTGAGTACATATGTGTGATTTGGGAGGCTGCGGTATGTTCGTGTAAAGTCTCCTTGTGATAGTCCGGAACTTATGCCGATTTATAGTGCTACCTCACTGAAGCATACTGCCGAACCCACCCAGCAGGACACCCCACCCGGTCACATAGGGGCTATATCTAATAACGACAAGTAACATCAAAAACAATAATTATATACTGATATTAAATACCAACTGTACAGTAATTGAGACATTTCTGAAAGAATATTTGTAGAAATGCGGAATAAGGATATTCACTAGTGATGATTTTAGAAGATAATAATATCCACATAAATACTACATTTGATAAAAACATAATTGTCTTTGTACGAAATAAATATCTGTATAGACACCACTACCATTGACCAATGTAATGCCCATGTTAATGCATTTGATCTCCATTGATGTCATGTCGCTAATCACCTTACAAAACAACTCCACTTTTTACTATAAGATTGGAAGTACATTATGTAACTGTTGATTGATACAGTTGACGCTTATGGTTAAAAAAAATCACTGCGGAACCATGACTGAAAATAACATTTTATATTGAGTTTCTTTTGAAAATTGTTAAATTAGAAGACAATACATGCCATTAATAACGAGCATATATTAGATTGTGATTGTAGATGTCATTCACCGCTCGAATTATTATCTATATACGACAATTCGTTGTAGAAAAAGTCAACACAAGCCTTACTATGATACATGCTATAATGAGGTAAAATACTACTGGTCCTTTGTCCCCGATGTATTGTTGTATATACCTGTCAAACTTACCATGACAAGACAGCCTAATAATTCAGTTATTATTTTTCAACCTATTTGAAAAGAAATGTAGATGACGACAGCAGAAAATCAAAAATGAAATATTCATTGCAATAACAGAAGAAAATCAAGGCAATCATTATGTATGTACGTACTACTTAAAGAGAAATGCGTTTTTGATTTTAGTCCTCCAATTCTCTAAAATTGTATTTGACCATTTGCTTCCATGGTAACAATTAAATTGTAAAAAAAAAAAAAACAAAAACAAAAACAAAACAAAACCAACAATTCATACTAGCAAAAGGCGCAGCTAAATCACTTGATATGTGTAAAAAGTGTCGAGTAGTAATTTTTAACTGCTGTGTACAATGTAGCACTGCAGTCAACGAACATCATTATACTTATTATACTTATTGATATCCAATAAATGGCTGATTACTATGTATGAATCTTTAAATAGTTTTGTTTATAAAATGAAGGTATCATATTAAAACGGAATAGCCCATGTAAGTGACACGCATTTGCCTTATTGAATTATCAGGCAATATTAAATATTATCATGAAATGCAATCTATAAAGTGATTGTGTCAGGCTGTAACGAGGTACATTGTAAAATGATTCACTTCAAACGCGCAATACTGGTGATAATATTTAAATAAAGTGATATATACCTGTAACGTAAGCTTTGCTAACGGCTGTTTGATACACGGTACTTTGCGGAGTCAAATGATTTGATTCAGACTAGTAGAATATATTACATATTAGTTTAATGATGTTGCTACTCTCTCTTGATAAAGACGAAATGTCATCAGTGTATAACTTAAAAAGATTCTACAAATTTGTAAATAGCACATTTATATATATTTATATAAGATCTTAAATAAGTTTTCATTTCATTTGATTCCAGAAAGTACTTAGGCCAATCACCGACTTTATTTATCTTACATCAATTGCGAAAAAACGTTGAATTAACTTATAGTTATCATGCTTGTTGGCCGGGATGGATCCCTACATGCATTTAGCATATAAACGACTATAGCTGTTCATATAGGCAAGTAAAATTGAATATACCGCGTTTTCCCGTTTTTCTGATTGGATGGATGGTCACATGCAGGTCAATATATACCATTTGGAACACATGTTTCTAAATTAGATCGACCAGATCATATGGATTTCACATTTCTTAATTAAGAGCCAGAACATAATTATTATGTTGCATGTTTCTTTATTTAGAAAGTGAAAGCATATGAAACCAGATTTTATCCTGGCCATGTGAACTCCATTATTCTAATTTTAGAACAATGGACCATATGCACAATATATCCTGTACTTTTATATCGAAATGGCGGAATGTGATAATGTATGTATTATATATGTCTAAGATACTTTATGATATTGTAATAAAAGTGTTTTATTTGATTAAAGTTTTCATTATTTTTTTCAAACAAACCCTTTGTTGATTATAAATTATTCTGTTTGGTTATTCAAATTCAAAATGATATCCATCACTATCAGGCAATATCAAATAACTGGTATGTATAGATGCAATATAAAAGCCATAGACATTTGATTTCGGCTAATGTGGTATTAAATCAATCTGGAAGAAAATATCTACCTTGTCGATATAACAAAATATAATTGATAGATATGTTATTTGAAATGTATTAATTTTGCTTACAAGAAGTGTAACCTGTTTAAAAACTGATTTAAAAGATGTAGGTGCTATAAATATTATTGAATTCTATCAAGTTAATATAATACGGAGAAACCTTTAAATACGGGGCCGCGGTGGCCGAGTGGTTAAGGTGTCCCGACACTTTATCACTAGCTCTCCACCTCTAGGTTCCGAGTTCGAAACATACGTGGGGCTGTTGTCAGATACTGACCGTAGGCCGATGATTTTTCTTCGGGTTCTCCAGCTTTCCTCCACCTCCAAAACCTGGCACGTCCTTAAATGACCCTGGCTGTTAATAGGACGTTAAACAAAATAAAACGATTTATATATGGGATTTTCATGTGCGGAATGGATATGTAAAACCCCGAGTTGTCATTAATCCTCTGTTGTTATGTATGCAGACAAACTGTCTTGATATTTAATACATAACACCATATGGTAATTGTTCTTGGGAATGTCATCGAACCTATCAGTAGTCCTTCTGAACAATAGCTTTACTGATCGTGCGAAAGCAGCACGACTACATCGCTATCACACTTCTCTCTGTGTTGATTTATCAGATTTTCAAGGTAAGTAACTTTTCATGGTATTTCCCTGGATCCATGTTTTAGACAGGAGCATGGAGGTATATGACACATAAACTGATAGTAAAAATTACCACAGAGAACCTGGAATGTAGACTTACACTTTTATGTGGAAACAAAATAATGCATGAACAATTCAATTTTATTTCACATGAAAAAAATAAATGTAACACGGAATTTTTTTTTTAGTTTCAAAATATGTTATTAGCAATACACATATAATGTACAGTATTGTCAAAAGAATGAGACAATGGGCTAAGCCTATATAAGTCTTCTTCTGAAGATATTACGGTTAGACCGAAAACAATAATTGTATACTGATATTAAATCCCAAATGTGCAGTAATTTGGACATTTCTGAAAGAATATTTGTACATAAATGTAGTAATTAAATACTCAGTCGTGAAGGAGAATAATATTGAATCAAATGCTTATTTTCTTTTTTAGAATTAAAAAAACAAAAAGATACGGTTATTAACATTCACCGATGTTGTGCCAAATGTAATGCACTTGATCTTCTATAATGACATGTCGCTACATAACATTACATTAGTACTTTTGTGTCATCTGCAAAAAGCAGGTGCAATATAGTGACTATGTCGGCGTCGGCGGCGTCGGTGGTTTTCGTGCAATAACTTAAGTTATCTTTGGCCGATCACACTCACACTTCATGCATATCTTTCTTATAAAAAAGTGCTTTCCTGGGATTGCTTTTAAGGTTCGAAGGTTAAAGGTCACTGTTAGTACAAATAGAAAATGTGTTTGTTTGTGACTACTAAAGTTTCTTCCGGACTACCAAATTCAATTTTCATGCAGTATTTCCTTACCACAAGAACTTGCATGGTTTTTTTTTACTGTTCCAAAGGTCAAAGGTAATTGTTACTGTTACTATGAATATAACATGTGTTTCCTTGAAATAACTCTTTTAATCCAGCAACTTTCTGCGCAGGCAACACATCCACTCCCGTGGAATTGTTATCTAGGAAACTTGAAGTGCATCATATCAAAACCTCTTGTTAATAGAGTTGACCTTTTCTTTTTAATCCTTTAATTCATAGCCTTTGGTTAATTGTTGCGGAACACGACTGAAAACTACTTTTTATATTTGGTTTGCTTTGAAAACATTAAAGAACATTTTCAGATTATATATTCAACAATACATGTTGCTAACATGCGATCATATCTACTATAAAAGATTGTGATTTTGTGATTTTAAAGTAATTTAGCAATAACTCCTGCTTGATTATCATATTGACATTCCCAGAGAAGCATTTGTAGTATAATTCAAGTTTGGATATTCCAAGGGCACGATTGTTACGGTAGATGCTGAATATCATAATGATGATTATCAAAATGTGAACTCACCTGAAGAATACTAGCCATTTACAATATGCACAGGCGTGAAACAAACATAAATATGCTTATCAAATCGCCTTAGATTTTCCCTATTTATAAGACGTTAATCTCCATACTATAATTCTGGATTGGTAGAAAACCAATAATGAAAATGCAACCGGAAGTACCGCCATTTTACTGTTACCAATGATATGTTTGGAAACTGTTTTGTCTTTCTTGCCTCTCATTAATTGAAACAAGCAAAGCTTCAAGTGACATCCTCGCAATCGCATCATAACACATGTGGGTTAATGTTGCGTCCCGTTTTGTTGCTCATTAGTGTATTCATGTAAAATATACATTGTTGTACATTGTTGCAACTTGTACATTCCAATGACGTCACAGTGTTTACAGATCCCGCGTTGTGTCTGCACTGCCTGACACGAAGGCTTCATTCTGTGTTTTTTAGTGTTTTTGTTAGTTTTCTGATAATTCAATTGATCAGGTATGATTAAACAACCCCAATCAATATGAGTTGTGAATGTAATTTTAAGTTTAAACGGCATGTTGCGAAAAATACTTCATGTCATGGCAACGACGAGGACGGTGGTTTTATCATAGTGACGGATTTACAAACTTGCATGTGTACAGCCGAAAACTTCTAACTATACCTTATGTCTTTGGAAATCATCTGTAAATAATTAATTGAATAATTACGATCCATTGCATTCGTTTATTAACGTTTGTTCGTTTCTATATGCCGATTTCGATACTGAAAACACTGAAGAGTTCCAATATTGGAGAATGAACATTAACACTTGCTCTATGAATCGTCCTAGAGCACCCGACTACCCTAAATCAATACTTATGAAACAGGTAAGAGCGTGAAGGTAATTGTATGAGAACAACGAAAAGTGCTGTACATTCTTACGAAAATGACAGACATCGTCAAAATTACTTAAAAAGTAGTCAATTAATCGGCACTTCTTCAATTAACACCAGTTTATAACGCCGTTATGTAACCATACTTGAATAAATAGAAGAATGTACAGCACTTTTTCTCGGTTTCTTAGCACGATGAATAAGTATATCATATTTGGTTGTACGACAAAATACGTTGGTCGGGTGCTCTGGCCATATTTTCGTGCCGGTCACGTGACCACGCGAGAACACGAGGAACGACGAAAACATCCCGATAAAGACGTTGGACACCTAACATTAAAATACGATCAAGAAAACAAACAGAACTAACCGGGAAATCATTAAATATTGAATTTATATTAAAACATGACGTTTTTTGTTCTTTTTAATTATAAATGCAACATTAACCCACATGCGAATCCTGAAATTGAAGGTACACCATGTTTCTTGTCTTTGTAGATCACTTTTCCACCTGATCAAGAGAAGAATGCATTTGAATGACCGTTATACAAACAAATCGAAAAAGCATATTGTATTCAAATATCATCTCGTACAACGCAAAGAGATCTTAAACAAAAACTGAGAAGAGAAAATCATACCATTTCCTTTTAAACATATCGGAAAAAACAACGATCAAAGTTCGTTAATATACCTATTGGTTGACACACCCTGGTCTTCACTTTGAGAATGGGACACGGAATTGACCTAGATTTGCATGTGAGCGTTAAACAGTCGACACATTTATCGAAGATTAATGTTTGTTCCATTAGTTTTAAGATGAAAATTGAAAATATTTTTTTATCAATGAAATAACTTACCATTCTGCTCCATGATCCGGTGTACACAGGGTAAAAACACATTTTATGATAAGCTCTTCAGGGATATTGCAATCATGCATGATTTTGAAATCTTTCATTAAATGTTTTTTTTAACACCTCAAAGTCATCTGGATTATTATTTTTACACCATTAGTTCCTTTCCTTTTGAACAAAACGAATACATACAAATGAAATAAAAAGTTATACAAAGGAGCTCGCCCAATAAGTTAAAGGTCAGGTTTAAGATATGATTATGTTCTCTTCTGAAACTGAGTAGTGTCAAGGGAGGCAATAGGAAGAGAAAAGAAGTTTTTTGAAAGGAAAGGAAAAATACGATTCCAAATTTAGTCGCCTCTTATAATCATGCTATATGGGGTAACATTCTTACCAGCAAGCAGTATTAAGATTATCTTCCACGCGTTTTTCTTTCTATATGCTTTGTTTTCCTCAAGGTGTCCAGTTAACCACCCTACCTCGTTAAATACCTAAAACATGATCACGACTTCTTTAATTAACGTTTGGGGTGGTTGTTTTATGACTGTGATTTCCTAGAGTTATTTATCTCTATAAATGCCTTTAAATGTCGATTGACCTGAAACCCACACAAAATCAAACAATCGTCGTTGTCAATGATATTTCATGTTTACAGTATCAATGGTAACACAATGATTGGTTATTTTTTGTGGTATTTCTTTCACTCTCGTTTAATTATGTTTCCAAAGTTTTAAAAAGCATTCGCTTAACCATGAGTTTGTGTGACCTGTTTCAAACACAAGCTTGTAAAAGTATATATTTACCCTCGAGCACTGTGTTTATTATATCATTTGGGACGTAAGGATATGACCTGTAGTTAAATTAATTTAATTAATAGCAAATCATACAAAAATTAACAATTCTATTATCTTCAAAGCGTTAACTTGATCAAAAATCCACATGTCAATTAGTCATCAGAAAAACAAGTTCAAACTGTTTTCTGTGTGTATTTGGTGTGTTTTTGTGTTACGTCCTTTTAACAGCCAGTGTCATTTAAGGACGTGCCAGGTTTTGGAGGTGGAGGAAAGCCAGAGCACCCGGAGAAAAACCACCGGCCTACGGTCAGTACCTGGCAACTGCCCCACGTAGGTTTCGAACTCGCAACTCAGAGGTGGAGGGCTAGTGATAAAGTGTCGAGACACCTTAACCACTCGGCCACCGCGGCCCCCTTTGTTGTGTGTAATCAATTCTGCGAATGCGTCAAGCGGCCTTCACGTGCCAGTCAATCAAACCGCCATGAATCAAGTGATTAACAAGTAGTCCCGGTCAGAGTTCACAGTATCAACCAATCAAAGCGCATATACATTTCATTCCACGTGTGTTATTTAACGGACTGTTGTTCAACAGTTGTAATGTACCACCTACCAATTTTGGTAGACAATAAAATATGTTGTTGGTAGCTAAGTTCGTTTTAAACTAAATATGCATGATTCCTTTGCATACAAGGCCTTTTCTAGTGCAAAAGTGGTATTTATTTCAAATATCAATTCAATACATGTAGGTCATATCAATATAATTCAATGCTATAGCTTCTATATAATACTTGGAAGCCTCAGAATATACGGGACTTTCATCTGCATAATATATATGTAAATAGCGTAACATCTGTAATTTATACTGAGAAGTTTGGCATACATGTTTATAAATTCCGCAGCATCTCGAAATGTCATTTTTCCTCTGTTGTTATGTATGCAAACATATTTGAATAGTAATTACTCAACCATATGGTCATCAAATGTGGGAAATGTCACCGAACTGCATCACTGCTCCGACTGAAAACATGCTCCATTAAACGTGCGATAGGTATACAACTACATCGCTAATACAATTTTCGCTGTGTCCCATTTGTATCCGACTTCCAAGGTAAATAAATTTCATTGATATAGGTGTCTCGATTTTTTAAAATTTTTATTTATTTTTTTTATTTTTTTTTTTACAAAAGAGCAAATGATGACAGTTTTCGATGTATACTTACCAATATTTAATTAACATGTCTCGGTCTCTCTGCACATAAACGAGATAACCCACTACGTAATCATTCCCTTCTATTCATGTTTAGGTAAACACAGAATACGGATTTATTACATTTTTACCAGTGAAATATCAAAAATTATTCATTCTATAAAAGCGATATTTTTCAATCATATTTATCACTAGTGAAAAATATCACTTTTGCTGATTTGACCAATCAAATTAATGATTAGAAAATACCAAAATAATTGACCAATCAGAAAGCCTGACATATATGTCAGCACCTGGACAGGGGAAACTACTTGTAAACGTATGCAAACTTTCGTTGTAGGACTAGTTAGCATACGGGGTAGGTTTTTCGTTGATAAAAAATGTAATAAACAGAATATATAACAGTGTCTTCAGTAATACCACCAAGACATACCTCGTTGACAGGCCGTCACGGTAGTTGCGTCCGATCAATAGACAGGTAAAATGGAATTCTGACTTACTTATTACAATTAAAGTGTGAGCTGTAATCATTAAATGCGTTTGTTATAACTGATGAGCATGAATCTGTATTAGTTTACGAGTTTGAGGGAGACATGCGGCTGTGTTTACATCGACATTGACTCTCATTTAACTACACGCAAGACGGTCACAGATAACTTGATACAGCGGTTCGTTAGTTGTTTTGTTACTATCAATTCAACATATGGGACAGTTATAGAGTCATTCATCGTTACCATATTTGTCGGTTAATTACTTTAAAAAATAGAAATGGAATATTTTCTCGTTTTTTATCGCACATATTTCTTGAGTGTTACAAAATATCGAAATTTTAACGAGTACCAACAATTTACTAATGGGTCCCGAACGTTGGGAGTTAACACATAGACAAAAACAAGGTATTATCTCCATTCTGCCAAAAGGTAACAAAAAAGAAAAGTTTTGAAAAACAGGAGACCTATATCTCTTTTGAATCTCTCATATCAAATATTATCAAATGTTTTAGTACTACGTTTAAAATCTGTTCTGAATAAAATTATCCACGAAAACCAAAAAGGATTCCTCAGAGGTAGATTTATTGATGAAAACATTAGGCATTTAAATGATCTTTAACAATATGCTGAGGAAACAAATACTCCTGGTCTTTTGTTACTGATAGACTTTGAGCAGCCCTTTGACGCCATATCTATAATATTATACTTCCTCATTGCCCTGTCTATATTTATCGTGTATTAACAAATAAGAAATATAGTCTTTCTATTTATGATCTCTTTATTCAACAGCTAAACATAAATACAAGATACCAAGACAAATGGTTAATAGATCTTGACATACAAAACGGTCAATTTTTGCACTCACCTGTCTACCTGTCTTATAAACCAGGGGCAAGATCGTGGGGTGCCATGGTGTCAGGTTAGATATTTTGCAAGAAATATTTATTGGACAGTTTGAGGTTAATATCTATAACATTATAATTTAATATATTTAAAATAAAATATTGTTTCAAATTTTAGTTATGTATTTAATAATTGGACATTCACTGGAATAAAACATACACGCCCAAAATGTTTCTTTTAATTATTTTGTAGATATGAAGAAAATGGCAGATGACCGAAAGCAAAGCCTGGTGACGGGGCTGACATCAAGTAGTCGGAAATACATCCCGACGTGGTACAACTTTGACAAGACTGGATCGGAACTAAACCTTACAGCTGTCACGAAAAATGGTGGATACTATTTGACAAAAAGTCAAACTTCAGGTTTGGAACAACATGTGCAGGTAATTTTGTTAATGTATTTTATGAATATAAGCTAAATATTTCATTTTGCTTATTTGAAAACTGGCTCACAATAACCATTATCTTTGCCGTCTTTCACTTATTACCAAGCACATACAATTGTATTGCACGGCCATGTTATGATATACCGTGTTAAAATTATATCCCATACCAAAAAAAAAAGTATATTTTTAACATCATTGCTAGGTTGAATACTTTGGTAAATAAGCAGAGGATGGCGCGCACTCTTCAACACTGATTGTCAGAAAGCCCGTATTTACACGAACGATCAAATGGGAAAATGTTGTACAATTAACAATGATAGCGTTGGTATGCGTGACTATTATTATTTATGGTGACACTTAAAATCCATGATTTATATTAAAAACATTACCATTTAATAAAATGCTTACAGAAATTGCAAAATTTCTCTACCATTTTTTTAGGATATAATTCTTCGGGTTCCATATGACTTTACCTTAGTTGACCTCGGAAGTGGAGACTGTTCCAAAACGAGATATGTTATAGATGAGCTACTGAAAAGACAACAGAACCTTTCGTTTTTCCCTGTTGACATTTCTAGAGGTAAGTAACATACATGTAGTTGATATCGACGATTAAATTGATAATCGTCAAATTCTTTTAAATATTTTTATTATTTTCTTTTTTTAGAATTTCTTTTGAATTCTACAAAGAAACTGAGAGAAGAATATGCTGACTCGCTCGTAGTTACACCTATAGGTGCGGACTATCAACAAGGAGTAGAGCAACTGAAGTAAGTTGCGACCGTATATGTTTATCATAATAATACTAAATCATAATAATGTTCTGAAATATAATCTTGGTATAAATGAATTCATGGTGTAATTTTATACCCAAGAAAAAATGAAACTCATTAAATAAGCTCTGCAGAACAGATTTGCCTGTAATGAAAAAATTAAATATTTGATAAAGATAATAGCCATGGATGATTCAAACCACGTGACGAAATTAATTGGGCCAGTTCAACCAATCATGTAAATTGAGACTTAAGAGTTAGCCACATTAATATGTAATGGTCATAGACGAACTGGTCGTATCAGGATCGGCCGTCCACATAGCGTTTCACGATCACACGGCACGACAGTTCAATTCAACGGCAACGCCTGCGCGACAGATTGGAGATTTGATGATTTTCCGTTGGTAGATTTTAGTAGACCTCTATGTTATGTATAAGTGATCTCGTCCAGGATATAAACCAATTTGATTTGACTTATAACCAGGGTATTAAATCCATATTTGTCTGTTCTATTTGGCTGTTTTAGGCAATTTAAAGGCCCTAAACTGATACTTTGGATTGGCAGTATGATTAATTTGCCTTATGATGTTCAGGTGGATACTCTCAGGATGATCTCCACCATTATGACAGGTATGGTAATCCATTTTAGGGCGAACTTGTCTTTGCACTCTTTATAAATTCATGATTATTTTTCCTAAATGAATTCTTAAAATAACTTTTAGCAGTGTAACATTATATGTTAACCAAGATTAGGAATAAAATATCAACAGATACTATTGGGATAAACGTCAGTAATAATTTGTCTTTTATTATTGTTTAAACGGACTCTTCACGTTATTCTGAAAAATGTTTTTTCATAATCTAATTATTTCATATTCATTTTCACAGTTTGATGAATAATATATGCGTAGAAACCAGAAATACATAAAACACTGATTCGAAATGTCATTATAATTTTGATTTATTTATTATGATAATTCATCATCCTAACAGATCGTTTACCCCAATGTTTTAACAATCGGAAACACATATATTTCAAATGAAACCTTGCTCTTTGAAATTGCTTGTTTTTATCGGTATCGTTTCTCAATTTTCATTCGATATTTTACCCCTTAGTTCTACACGTTTTTGTATGAAGATTGGGTTGATACGAACCCAAGGTATCTTTTCCGGTACTTGCACTAGTTTCTACTTACCAACGTAGTCACGTGACCGGCACTAAGGACAACATTGTAATTCAGTGTATTCCTTACCGAATGCGGCAATAGAAACGAACACACGCTGATACACGACTGGAATTAATCTCGATGAACTTTTAATAAATAATTTCCAAAAAGTATATCTTATATCGTGTAGAATGTTTTCGATTATATTTACAAATTTGTAGATTCATCGGTGGTAAAATCAATGTCCTTATCGTTGCCATGACAACCGATCTCGGCCACGATCACGAATGCACTGACAATGGTAAAGTTGAAATCTTATGCTTAGCATGTAGATTTCGTTAATGTTCATTCATACATTATATTGTTTGATTTTTTTTTATCATATCTCATAAATGCGCATGTTGCAACAAAGTACAACAATGTATATTTTACATGAATACACTAATGGGCAACAAGCAAAACATTATCGCATATGCGCGATTATTAACGTGAGATAATGCACCTTGTTCATCTTTTTAGGTCTTTAGATTTTTGTGGATATCTATATGTATATTATGATTATAAGGTATATAAAGTTGGTACGTATATCTGCAGTTAATGTGAAAGATGTAACATTGCCTGTCATAAAAATGCCAAGCATTTAACCTTCGGCATAAAACCTATCTAAGAAACATAAACAAATAAAAAACAATGATAATAGTGTATAAATAATTATGAATTCAAGTTATAATCCCACCAGAGTAACCTGTCATGTTGAACCTTAATTGGCAAACGTAGTAAGATTTTTTCTAATACAAAAATCTATTTAAGTTGTCATTGGCATTTGAGGGTAGGGTGATTTTGTTTCTTTCAGACTACCTTGGTTGTATGTCTAAACACTATACCCTAATCATCGTTTGTATCGGTGTATAGTATTTATTTAATTTTGTCTTGGAAGAGAAACCAATTTTATTTTAAAATCACCCGAAGGTCACCGTGAGCTGTATGTCAGGACGTTTGCATCGATGTATAGTATAGGTATACCGTATATAAAGTTAGTACTTACAATTTATTGATTATATATTCATTGTGATGTTCCTATTTGTTCCAGACAAATGCCGACTAGTCTTTACTGGTGACATCACACAGGACAGAGACACTATCCTTAAAGCCTACCATGACGACGAAGGCACTTTTCTTTATGTTACATCTTTATAATTCAATGCTTAAAACCTGTACAGACATGAAAACTGAAACGGTATTCGGTCTGTGTTTTCAAATACAGTATAGCGGGAAATTTTAGCGGGGCTTTAATTTGACGATTTGGCGGGTCCGTATATAGATCGCCAAAATTTAACCCGTCAAATTTTAACACCGCCAATTACAAAGACGCGAAAATTTCAATTTTGCCAATATTTCCGTTCCGACCGCCTTTGATAACTCCCGAGAGCAACGACTAGTGCGTAACGTTGGTTGTTGCCTGGCACCTGTCGGCCAAAATGCCGAATAGGTATAAATAGCTAATGAACAACTACTCACGATACATATATAGCTATACAAGTATGACATATATGAGATATCGCATCATAATTATTTTTTGTGAAAACAAAGCATCAAGGATGTGTTTAACACTTTA